>NC_135084.1:23915000-23995000 GCF_051107435.1 Chaetodon auriga | reverse complement strand
AGCAGTAGTGGCAGTGCTACCTTGCAGGACGGTCTCAGGTGAGTGTCGTTCTGGCTCTAGCAGGTTCAAGTAGTAGCACTGCTGTCTGGTCATTCTGTCGGTCACATGGAACTGACTGAGTGCCAGCTGGGCCTGAGCATAACACACAACCACATCCATCAACACCAGAATTTAGTCTTTCTATTCTATTCTATTCTATTCTATTCTATTTATCTTTTCACGTTTTAGAATACATAGGGAAACAAAAACGTTGAAAATTTTGTTTTACTGATGACTGTCTTTGGACCTATCACAGCCCAGTTTTCTGTCAGTAGGCAGTTCATACCACTGGACTGATCTGACCAATCAGAGCAGTTATACACAGCTGTCCATCAGAGTCCTTCATCCCTGCCTCTGCCCCAAGCTCCAACAACACCTGAGCTGCTTCACTGCGCTCTGAAAACACACACAGACACTGCTCATTCAGAAGTAACCCAATGGGTGAGTAGTGTCAGTACTGCCAGCAGTCTTAGAAGAATATGTAGAGTTAGCATAGCATCACAGTAATAACTCAGTAGAGATGGCATCAGGGACGAAATCAGTGATTATATCAGTAGCCATGTCAGTGGTGTTGTCAGTTGTACCGTGGTTGGCAGCGAGCTGCAGTGGAGTTCTGTGTTTGTAGTCAGTGGAGCTGATGGAGGCTCCGGCCTGCAGCAGCAGTCTGATGGAACCTACAGCCTCATTCTTGGCAGCGTAGTGAAGAGGGGTCTGCTGGTCCAGAAGAGTCCGAGCCTCTGGATCGGCTGAGGACAACACACACACATTACATAGACTAACATTCATTTGCTGGAGACTTACCCTTAACATAACCACTACTTGCCTAACCCTCACCCACTTCATACAGACCTTTTCGGTCTAGGAGGAACTGAACCATGTCCTGGTAGTCTAGTGCTGAGGCCACGTGAAGCGCTGTGACTCCAAACTGATCCGGCCGGAGGAGGTCAGAGCCCCGGGCCAAGAAGAATCGCATCACATCCACACTCCACGCCCTGGAGATCTGAAGGCACACACCGGAGTTCACCGAGCAGACAAACTTAATCACACAAGCACAACAAAACAACTCTGCAGAGAGCTTCACTGATTCTTAGAAAATAAAAACCAGAGTAGTAGGACAGAAATGATTTTGTGGTGTGTGTTCATTAAACTTGAAATTGAATGTGATGATGATTGTTCAGGTTTTGTGTGTCATAGTTTCATGTGTCTTTGTGGTTGTTCTGCAAAGTATTACTGTTCATGTTGTTGTATGTTTAAAATGTATTAACTTAGAACTACATGCTGATATTCAAAATCACTGTATGACTGTAAATATTTGTAGCGACACCAAATGAAAATGAAAATAAAGACGATGTGTTGACCTCATGCAGGATGGTCTGCCCGTATCTGTCTGAGCTGTTTGGATCGGCGCCGTCGGAGATCACTCCATCCACGAACTGGAGGTCCACCTGCATGAACACACAAGCAGGTTCAGAGGACGTCATCCTGCGTTTCTTCACCACACGGCTTCACTCACTGTGAATATTATTCATATTATGTCTATAGTTTGCCTGGAAAATGGGGGCGTCATCATTATGGTTCTTGTTTGTACTATGATGTTTTGGTAGAAGGAAAATGATTCTGAAAACGCAGATAATCCTTGTTGAAGATATATTTGGGTTTAAGAAGCTGGAAATACTTCATCAGGTGTGTTCATTGTATTTTCTTACATCAATCGTTAAGTCCTGGTACCTGGTCAGTGTCCTGGTTGGTCGCAGCCAGCTGTCTGAAGTGATTCAGCAGTATTCTATTCAGAGGTTGGATTTTATTTGTTGTGTCGGCTTCGTCTCTCTGCTCTTCATCACCTTCATCGTCCTCAGCCAGACCTCTGTACTTCGTCCTCAGCTGAACACCTGAATATTAAACTCATTAAACCTTTAATAAATCCAGATCCTCTGACCTGACTGAAAGATCACCTGGACTCTGAGTGCCACCTGTCAGTTTTCTTCTTCTCTGCTTCCAGCGGCCGCAGGAGTATGACGCCCAACGAGCTGCAGTCTTTCCTGCCGCTGACACCGAGGACCTGGATCCCTGAGGACACCCTGAGACCTGAGGACAAACAGAGACCTGAGGACAGTGGTGGAATGTAACTAAGTACATTTACTTTACTGCACTCAAGTACAAATTCGAGGTACCTGTACTTTCCTTCTCTACTACATCTCAGAGGTAAATATTGTACTTTTTACTCCACAACATTTGTCTGACAGCTCTAGTTACTTTCAGATTCCTTCCTTTCCAGTGAAAACCACGTATCTCCAGATGTGCTGATGTTAAATGTTTGTGCTAAACTGAAGGATAAAGTGTTCCTTTATGTCTTGAGACGGATTTACTGTGATGTTTTTTTCTTTGGCTCCTTGTTTTTAAAAATGTCTTTAAGAATAAAGTTATTCTGACTATTATAAGAAAAATCTTTTCCAGAGTTCATGAGTTAATCTCCACCCAGCTGAGACTCCCAGCAAACTGAAACAAACACTCGTACTGCAGGTGGACCTGGATCTTGTTACAGTTCTGACTCACCTGGGTCACGCTGGTGCTTCCTGTCATCTCCAGCTCCAGTCCAGGATTCTCCAGACCTTTCAGACCGGCCCAGGTGCCCCTCTTCATCCTAGTTCTGTTAAGTCTCTGTCCACCAGGTCAGAACTCCAGACCTCCACACGTAAGGACCTGCTGGACCTCGTGAAGCCCTCTGCACCTTGTGAAACCTGCTGGACTACCTGAATCCTTTAAGAGCTACTAAAACCAGCTGGACAACCTGAAACCTTCTGGACCTCATGAAATCCACCAGACCTTCTAAACTTGCCAGACCTCCCCAGACCTGCTGGACCTCATGAAACAAGGTGGACTTGAACTATTTCCACATTGTGTCCAGCGTATTCTGTCCCCTGAGGGACTAAAATCAGCAAAGGAGTGTCAGTGGATCTGTCTTCACCTTCTGGTTCTGAGGGACCAAGCTGATCCAGATCTGTCTGAGTCTTCACCTCTCAGTCCCAGACTGAGCAGATCCAGATCTGTGTGAGTAAGCTTCAGCTGCTCAAAACAAAACCATAAAATCATCTGACAGTGACATTTATCAGCCTGCTGCCCTGCTCAAAGGTTTGTAGTTTATCTTATCAGTGGGCAGAGGCGGAGGGTCCAGGTCTCGGACTGAACTGAACTGCTTTTTTCACTCAAACAGGAATAAGATGAATGAAAACCAGAAACTGAATTGACTCAACAGAACCTTTAATTTGTAAAACACACACACAGCTTCCTGTTGGATCACATGAGCTCCACCTGCTGGATGGCTTCATATTTACACCACTGAGTTTTTAAGCCTCCTGAGAGGTGGAAACATTGAAGTTATCGTTAGATCAAATAAATCTGTTATATATGTATATATGCTGGGCCAGGATGGAGACTGAAGAGACTGGCAAAGAAGACCAGCTCTGTCCTGAGACGCCTCCTCAACCCAGTGGAGGTGGTGGGAGAAAGGAGGATGATGACTCAGCTATCGTCCCTGTACTGTATTTACTGCTCTCAGTGTTCTTGTCTTCCAGGTTTTAACTCTTTAAACTCCTGATGTGGAGCTGAAAAACACAGACAAACCAGACAGGCCTGAACGCCTCACAAGTGGTTAAGTTTATTGATTGTATTGTTTTATTATCAGTGTTCCATGACTGAAGCTCAGCTGGTTGATCAGATCCAGTTCGATTCCCGGCTCCTCCTGAGAGCCGCTGAAGGGTCTGCGTGTGTGTGTGGTTCATCCGAACCAGTGGTCTCCCATACAGTCTCTGTTCCAGGTGACGCCGCAGAGCCAGCACCACTCTGCTTTGCACAGAGGACACTGCATGTGCATACAGCCGCCTGCACGGGGAGACAACACACTCCTTACGAACAGTTCAGACCAGTTCAGAACAGCTCAGACCAGTTCAGAACAGTTCGGACCAGGTGAGACCACATGATGTACAAACTGGTTCGTTAGAAGCTGTTTGTATTTCTCACCGTTTCTTTCCACAGGAACTGAACATTGAGGGCAGCGTTTAGTCGACTCCTGCAGGAGGAGCAGGGAGGCTCTATCCCACCTCCCTCTGAGAGATGCCTCCTCGTCCACAACAAAAACCTGAGGAGAAGAAGACGACGAGGACAGGAGGAGCAGGACAGGAGAAACGAGGAGATGAGGAGAAACTGTTTCTTGTTTGGGACCTGAAGATTGACTCATAAACACGAAGACCTCCATAATCAATAATATTGACTGTTCAGCTGATCTGTTTCTTGATTGGTTGGCTCACCTGTGAGGCGTCACCTGTGGGCGGGGCCAGCTCTGCGTGACACTCCCCCTCATGGTAGCTCTCCCTGCAGTCTTTGCAGAAGACGAAGCCACAGCCATGCTGTCTGTCACACTCCACCCTTCTGCTGTCCTCAGGTGGGACAAGCCCCGCCCCACACTCAGGTGACGGACACATCAGTCCTCCACTCATCAGCAGGCACTCCTCCGCCCCGTAGTGCAGGTACCGCCCATACTGAGAGACAAAGAACCAGATACAAAATCTGTCTGAAATCTGAGGGAAAGCAGCGGACGTGTCAGATGTGATGGAAAAAAAGCATGAAGAAAACAACAGAGGGAGGTGTCACCATCAGGTGAGCACACTATGAACTGACCAATCACAGAGGAGAACACTCACCTGATCGTCTCCCAAAATCCTGAAATGATGCAACTCTTTAATGAGAGACTCAGCGCAGCCGGCTGGAGACACAGATAAACACATTTAATCACATTTATTGGTTGATTTGATCACCTGAGTGACACAGATGAACGACGATGACGACGTTCGTGCTTTTTGTTTGATAAAAGCTAGAAACAAATGTCAGACATATTTCACAGATGCTTCAATAGATAAATGGATTAATGATCAGCCAAGCTACAGTCACTAGTGATCACAAATGCAGTTACTCATAAAACAGATTTCTGCTGCTGCAGTGACATCACAGCGAGTCTCACCAGCACACGGCAGCGAGTAGCCAATCACAGGATGGTAAACAAACTGTCGCTCGTTCAGTCGAGTCTGACAGTAAAGATGGAAACAGTCGAGACAGATCACATGACGCTCCGAACACTGGAACACCAGGACCACGTCCCTGACGGAGAGACAGGCAGGAAGACAGGGAGAGACAGACGGTTTCACCTACAGAGATGTTTTCTCTCTCCAACAGCAGACACACATTTAACAGAACTGATTCTAGTGTGTGTGTGTGTGTGTGTGTGTATGTGTGTGTGTGTGTGTCACCTGGTGTCAGTGCAGGCGATACAGGGGACATCTCTAATGTTAGTCATGATGAGGTCGAGGGCAACAGACAGGTCGTCATCTGAGGTCGGATGGGATCCACACTTCATGTAGAACTCCTGCACACAACAGTAAAACTACATCTCCCAGAATGCCACTGGATGGACTGACCTCAGTGAAACAGCTCACGCACAGAAGCAGAAACACAGAGCTGCGAACGCCACACGAGACAGCCACTCTGCACGCTTACCGCTTCGTTGCCATGACAACCATCTGACTGACACACACCGAGGATACGACCTCGGAGGAGAACGTCATCCCAACAGGACGGCCCCTGACAGAGAGGATTCATCTTCATCATCGTCATTGTCATCATCGTCATCATAATCATCATCATCATCATAATCATCATCATCATCGTCATCATCATCATGTGTGCTGCTGAGGGAATCATAACGACTGTGTGAACGAGCCTCCGGAAATACATAAATACTGTGTTACTACAGTATAAATACTGTGTTCTAACAGTATAAATACTGTTACTACAGTAAAAATACTGTATTGCTACAGCATAAAATACTGTGTCACTACAGTACAAATACTATGCTACTACAGTACAAATACTGTGTTATTACAGTACAAATACTGTGCTATTACAGTACAAATACTGTTACTACAGTACAAATACTGTGTTTTAACAGTGTAAATACTGTGCTACTACAGTACAAATACTGTTTTACTACAGTACAAATACTGTGTTTTAACAGTATAAATACTGTGTTGCTACAGTACAAATACTGCTCTCACCCTGCTGAGTGTCAGTGTCGTCTGTCTGCAGCTTCTGCAGCGAACTCTCAGTTTTCCTGGTTGGACAGACCTGCAGGTCTTACAGTACACAAAGAAAGTACTGCAGGTACGCACACCTGTACACACAAGTACACACAGTCAGAGTACTACTGCTGACAGAGTACTGGAGAACACACACTGTGGTTCCCTGCTCTGACCTTTCACACCTGTAGCCTGCGCCTCCTGTCTTGCCCTCTCTCTCACTTCCTCTGCTCCTTCATCACCTATTCCTTCTCCTCCATCGCTCCTCTCCAAGATCACCGGCTGGCTGGAGTTGGTGGAGGGGAGGCGCGAGGAGCTGAGGTCCAGCCTGGTCAGGCTGTTGTGCTCCTCTTCCCCTGCTTCAGCTAGGGAGAGCAACCGGGAGGAGGAGGGACCTGTTAGAGAGAGGACCACATGGACTGTACTCTGTTCCGGGAGGTCACAGCCCTGAGAGGAGGAGAAGAGGAGAAGGCAATAATAATTAATATGAAAGGATGGAGCAACCAAGAGGAGGTGAGGACTCCTCCATCTAGTAACCCTTTCTCATGCGCTCATTTTAGCTCCCCGACGCCCAAACCGCCCTCACCTGAAGTGTGGCGGCACTCCTCAGCTCCTTCCCAGCGAAAAGAACCCTGAGGTGCTCCGGTCGGACTCCCTGCTGACTCCCCACCACCTCCTTTAGCTCAGCCACACTCGCCTCCTCCTGAAGCTCCACCGCCACACCTGGCCCTAGGTTATACCGTACAAACACTGCAGAGACACACGCAGGCAACAGGTCAGCTGACAGGTGACAGGTGACAGGTGACAGGTGACATGTCAGGCAGAATCCTACCATTCACCACTAACCACTTCCTGTTTGTAACAGGTTCCGCCCTCTCAGTGACGCTCTGAGAAACCAACTCTGATTATGGGCAAGAATTACTGCTAATACATTAATACATGGACCCAGAATACTAGTCTACGTTTACCACTGAAACTACAATACATGTTGTGAAAACTTTTACTGCTGATACTTTATTATATGCAGTTATTTGTGTGCTGTACTTTTTCCAACACTGAATACGTTATCATCTACAAGTTCAGATATGACGTATTGATCAGCTGATCGATCAGTCGGTGGCAGTGAGGAAGCACAGCTGAACACATGCGAACAGAACCCAGTTCGAACCATGGTACCATTTAGCAGAACGCTGTGGAACCACGGTACCAGTCAGTAGAACGCAGTAGAACCACAGTACCAGTCAACAGAACGCAGTAGAAGCACAGTACCGGTCAGCAGAACGCAGTAGGAGCGAGCAGAACTCACCGATCATCATTCACCTCGTCCTTCAGTCTGCCTTCATGTTTACAGTTGACCGGCCGCGGTGCCTTCTGGGTACTGTAGTCTCACACACACTCAAACGCTGCCATCGTCCCTTTGTTAAAAACTGCACCGCGGCCGCACAGACATGACGTCACGAAGCAGCACCGGAAATGGAGGTACTTATGAATTTTAATAAACTTGTTTTTCTTTTTTTTCTTCTTCTTCTTTGTGTGCTTTTGTGAGCGGCGGCCGGCGGTCAGAGTCCCGGCACATTACCGGGTTCTCTCGGACATTTGAGTCCCGCTCGTGTCTGCGGTTCGTGTGTGCAGATGACGGAGAGTCCGGACAGCAGCGTCCTGCCGCGGACACACAGCGGCGGCAACGGACCGACGGTGAGAGCCCGGTCATCCGGAGACATGTCGGACATACTGCAGTGTGTGCTGTGATTCACTTTATTCTCAGTTTACCGAGAAAAACGCTGCACAGCTGCCGATCACTACAGCTGTTAGAATGGAATCGACGAACGTCTGCGGGTCAATAATTAGATGTATTGATTGATGCTCAGCTGTGGTCATGATGTCACTTTTAAAAGCTGACGTCAGAGTGAGCTGCTGACCAATAGAGAATTTAAAAGCTTCCACTAAAATATTGATTTCACAAGAATCTAAACTGTTCTTTTAAAAATCTGCATTGTCTGTATCGTCAAATGGATGAAGATTATTTATAGTCTGAACAGATTTGAATCAAATTTGCTATCAATCAATCATTGGTTCGAAATACTGAACACTGATGATTTGTCCGTTTATTGTTTGATAATAAGTTGATTTAATGTGAAAACATGTCCATACATGCTGTTATACAGCTGTTTTTATTTCATATAATTAGCTGACACAAATGACACCGTGCAGGAGAAAGACGTGACACAGAAATCTAATAACTAATTAACTGAGATTAATTATGAACACTTGATCATCAGATTATTCGAGGAAGCTATGAATATGTTTTCCAATCTGTTGCTTTTCATCGAGTCGGTTGACTTGTGCTTCACAGTATTCAGTCAGTGTATTTTAATCAAATTCAATTCAATTTTGTTTGTATAGTTTGTGTAGTGTTGCAGTGGATGTCAGGCAGGAGACGAAGCTTTAATCCACGATCCGTTTACTCCTCGATAAATGAGTTGAATTCATGTGTGAATACAGTTTGTAATAAACAGAAACTTTTCAACAAATATTTAACAAACACCATGTTTAATGTTAAATCCAGAGTAAATCTTTGGCTCCTGAAAAATGAACATGTGCTTATTTGTTTGTTTAGCCTGTCAGCTTGAGTCACAGCAATGGACGCGTTAAAACAAGCAGAAACAAATGAAACAGCAGCTGATCTTCATAAAACACGAATCTGTCTGAAGAACGATGTGTGAGAATAAGATATATGATAAAATAAAATAAGATAAAATTCAAACAGAAACAGACAAAAAGCTGTGAAGCAGAAATAAGAAAAGTAAAGGTTTTATTTTACGTGTTGTAATCAGCCATCCTCTGCTCAGCTGTTCATCTCTGTAGGTGCAGTTTGGCACTCTGACCTGTGGGAGGCGCTGCAGGTTGATTCTGATCCACCTGAACTGTTTGTGTGAAGTCTGAGCAGGAGTTTATCTCATGTTTGAATGTCTCATTCTCTCTAATTTATCGGTTTTGTCGTCTGTTTGATATCCTGATTGTGTGTTGTCACTAGTATCAGAGTACATTTACTCATGTACCATTTTGGAGTACTTGTCTGTGAGTATTTCCACCTTGTGTTACTGAGCTTCTACAACCTTCTGTGTAAAATGTGAATAGAATGTGATGATTTGCAAAACCTTGAAACTCCATCTTTAATTGAAAATGGCTCAAAGACAACATATCAAATGTGAAAACTGAGAAATTTCTTTGTTTTTGAAAATTATATTCTCGTTTAGAATTTGATGCAGCAACAAAAGCAGAGGTGATGCAGCAGAGAGCAAAACACGAGCCTGAGCCAGCTTTAATCAGACATGTCAGGAAACCATTTTCAGTCAGTTTCACTGTTTCCTAAAGCATCACATTCTGTTTCTATCTACATTTTGTAGCTGTAGCACTAGTCGTTGTACTAAAAGTTTGAATTTTGCAATAGAAAAGAAGTTCATCGTAGTTCTAGAGAACTGAGTGCACAAACAAGATGTGAGGAGAAGTTTTAAACCAATCACGATGGCTTATTTCACTGATATCAGGTTTATTAATGTGTTGATTGACAGTGAGACGTGCTGTTACCTCCCCCCTCCCTCCTGCAGGTGGTGAAGGTGGAGTCAGGTGAGTCAGGTGTGTTGGGCCTGACCCCGTCACAGACCACCGAGCTTCACTTCCTGCGTTCGCGGGTTCGAGAGCTGGAGAGAGAGAAAGCTGAGCTGTCAGCGGAGAACCAGAGACTGAAGAACATGCTGGTCCACGGTGAGTCCATTCTACATTACACTGATCTACTTTGATTTTAACTGTTTTAGTTTTATGACACAATGTGACTACATTTCCCAGAAATCCCTGGGCTTCTGTCCACCATGTGGCAGACATTGGGCCAGACCAACAGTCATCACTCGGTCTCCATGGCAACAGGCAGGAATGACAGTTACGCTCCATACTCGCATCACCACAATGCAACCAATCAGGACGGAGACCTCAGCCCCCAGGTGTACCTCCAGCAGTTCCAGGAGGAGCTGAGTGGGGATATGTTGGAGTCCTGGGGCCCGCTGGGCTCCGAGGATAAGGAGGTGCCAGGAGGAGCCGACCTGGGCCTGGGGAGCCACATGGGGGAGGAGGCACCGCTCTGCAGTCAGACCAACATGGAGGAGCTGAGGAGGAGCTGCTCTGAGAGCCAGTGTACTTCTGGACACGTTAATGGACATGTGAGAACACCTCTGGATCTGATCACGTTTCCACCCGATCTGATCTGTTTACACTGGATTGGATCCGGTTAGCCTGGATCTGGTCTGGTTACACCTTAACGTTTTTAATCTGATCGACTGATCTGAGCTTTACTGTTTTAAACAATCTGATTTGGTTTCATCTGACCTGGTTTGATTTGACGTAGTTTGAATGACCTTGATCTGGTTTAAACTGGTGTTACTGTGTCGTTCTGTCCAGATGAGCCAGGTCGAGGTGTATCCGGGCTCTGGTGTTCTCTGCGAAGTCCGTTCATGGCAGGCAGCCAATCAGGCGCAGTCTCCCACGGCGATGGCCCGGACACTACTGATGGGTGTGTTTGATATGAACACACTGATGAACAGTAACCTGCGAGGTGGACGGAGCCGCCGGCCCGCTTTCCAACCGCAGCGCAGCGCGCTCGACCCGCACAAGATCAACGCCATCTTCAGTAGGTTCAGACAGTTCATGGAAACGTTCCTCTAATCTGTTTGTCTGCTGTCTGACGGTCTTCCTCTCTCTGTTTCTCAGATGCCATCTTGGCTCGATTTCCTCTCGCCAAGAAAGGAGTCATCGGCTCCGGGATCAACTCTAAACTGTCTGAGATCCGTTTCCACTCTCGGAGAGCCAATCGGGACCCCCGATTCCTCTGATGGACAGATAGACAGCTCCTCCTACCTCACAAAAAAAACAAAAATCCAGACAATCGTCCAATGAGAACACAGCAGTCTGGAGCTGCTGGACCAATGAGAAGTTCCCAGAGAGACAGTTTGATTTCAACATCTGTTCAGTATCAGGTCAGGTGGTTGACCACAAAGGGACTCAAAACCACCAAAAACAAACTCTAAATGTAGTCATCTCCGTGTCATTGTGAGCCTTCAGCTCCTCGCCGTCTTTGATTCTTATGTTGATTTTGTATTTTCATGTGTTGCAGACATGTGTGACGTCACGTGGTTTGAACTGTACTCTTCATCCTGCTGCTTCTGTACAACCCCGTGTACACCTGCTATTAAAATGCGATGTGTGTCGGGCCATGTTATCAGGCTGAGGAAAAATGCATGTTGATGCAAAGTGTAAATGCATTGTGATTGGATCAGCCTGACTGCAGCTGCAGGTGGTCTGGTTCTCGTTGCTCGGATGTTGGGCAGGTGTAAATGCAACGAATCTTCTCTCATCAGGCCGTGAAAGCACCAAAACTTGTTGTTATTGAACAGAAGTGCGTGAGAAGAAAGCAGTGTGTGTGGAAAGGAAGGAAAAGCAGTAAGATCTCAATGAGGACAACATGAAAACCAGCAGGTGAAAACACAAGTTCACACCTGAACACCCAGGTAACATATCCACATCTCATTTCAATACAGGTGGACGTGACATCACCAGGCAGTACTAATAAAAGTCACGCTGAACGTCAGTTTGGATGTGAATTCTATTCCTTTCCTTTTCTACCTCCTCCCCTCCTTCTCTACCTCCTCCTCTTCTTCTCTACCTCCTACCCTCCTTCTCTACTTCCTCTCCTTTTCTACCTCCTCTCCTTCTCTACCTCCTACCCTCCTTCTCTACCTCCTCTCCTTCTCTACCTCCTACTCTCCTTTTCTACCTCCTCTCCTTCTCTACCTCCTACTCTCCTTTTCTACCTCCTCTCCTTCTCTACCTCCTCCTCTCCTTCTCTACGTCCTCCTCTCCTCCTATACCTCTGTGTCTGTGCGTGTCTGTGTGTGCTTCTGTGTCTTTGTGTTTCTGTGTGTGTGTGTGTTCATGTGTGCTTCTCTATGTGTGTGTGGTTCTGTGTCTTTGTGTGTTTCTCTCTGTGTGTTTCTGTGTGTGTGTTGGAATGTGTGTGAACCCTCCATTCAGAAGCTCCATTTGAATATGAATCAGCTGTCGCCGGGCGGAAAACACCCGACACAAAGACGTTCGCCTTGAAATTCTGCTTCACCTCCCTCTCTGTGCCTCCCCCCTCCTCCCCTCCTCCCGTACTGGACTTCCTGAAACAAGGCGTCCCCCTTAATGAAGACAATCTGCTTTTCTTTGCTCCTGAAAGACGCTCTGAGGACTCGCTGAGACTGCCAAGGACAGAGACAAAGACACCAGGCGGGGGGAGGAGGCGGCAGCGGGGGGAGGAGGAGGCGCAGAGGGAGGAGGGCAGAGGGGTCAGACCTCTCCTTTCAGACAACATGGAGGTCTGGACTCAACCCAATCATCCTACAACAGATCAAGATCTCCTCAAACACTGGAGGAGAAACTGTGGGAGAATGACAGGGGGAGGGAGGAGAGAGTGAGCAGGAAGAGAAGAAGAGGTGACAGGGTGAGGAGGAGCAGGAGAGAGTAAGGTGAAAGTTGTTAAATGAACCGGAAGTCTGGTCTGATTCTCATCGTTGTGCATCCTCAGATGTCCAAACTGATCTGAGAACAGTGTTTCAGACATCAGTGCCGAGCAGGAGGAGCTGCTCCTCCTCAGCGACACAACCTTCGTTTTGGGTGAACTACACCTTTAATTAAATCTTCACAATAAAAGCTTCTTCTTCTGGTCTTTGTGTCTCAGGTTGATTTGTGGAGTCTGTGCTGGTTCATTAGTCTGGCTCAGTCCAAAACCTGGACCAAGACCAGCCAGGACCTTTCCCAGGACCTCCTCCATCCATCACACATGAGGAGGTAGTACTCTGAGCCTGCACTGAAGGAAAAGTACAAATACCACAGTCTTAAAATGTTCAAAATCTGACCTGCATTAAGTAAAAGTACACATGTATTGTGATCTTCATTCAGTTTAAAGTATTTTCTTGTGAAATGTAGTACAGTATTAATATAAAGTAACTTGATATAGAAATACTGAAGTAAAGCAAAGCACTTGTTCTGCCTGCAGAGGAGGTGATGGTATCTGAATGTTTGCATATTTAAAACTTTTGCTTGTGTTTCAGCAGAGGAGAGAGAGAGAGAGGGAGAGAGAGAGAGAGAGAGAGAGAGAGAGAGAGAGAGAGGAGGCTGTCAGTGCTGTGTCTACCTCGCCCGCCCACCTGTGTTTGTCTGCAGGTAGAAACAGGAAGTTCAGATCAGGACTGATCCAGAGTCAGTAGAACGTTCAGTCTGATAACGTCCTTTTGTTAGCTCACAACCTGCCAGAGCACAGCAGATAACATTCATTCATCTATCTGTAAAAGAACACGAGCAATGTGAAACATAAATGTTAGCTTTTGAGTTAGCTTAAAGCTAATTTCAGCCTGCAGTTTGCAGGCAGGTCACAATCAACAACATTCACACAGCACGAAATACAAAGGACACACACATACACATAGAAATACACCTACAGACACACAGTGTGTGTCTGAGCACCTCTCTCTGTGAACGGTTGCTGCACTTTCTCACATAAAGATCAGAAGCTGTACAGATTAGCAGCAACACATCGAGCACCATCACACTGAGCACAGGGCCGACTGTGCCCCCACCCACAGCACCGATCGCCTCAGAAGATCTACGGACGACACGACTGCGGTGGGTCTCATCAGCAACAACGACAGGACTGACAACATCGGCCACGTGGTGCAGAAACAACAACCTCTCCCTGAATGTCAGGGAATAGTTAATCAGTGAAACAGTGAAACTGTGTTAGTCAGTCTGATCTGTAACATCACCGATGATATTCTATAAAAACTGGAGGTTTCATCACTCGGGTGTGGAAATCTCAGCAGACAGACGGACATTTGTTTCCTTTTGTTCTTTTGTCTGATGGAAAACAATTATCCAACACACAGTCAGCTGATCTGAACACACACACACACACACACACACACACACACACACACACACACACACACACACACACACACTGTTCACCAGCTCTTTTCTTGCAGTGATTTGACAGTTTAGAACCTCGAGCAGAGAAGGAAACTGAACTGAGGTGACATGTTTTACTTGCCCATCAGGACTCTCAGCTGTCTGAATGTGAAACAGAAAAGTATTCATTCATTTAATGCTTATTTTATGCTTTTATTGTTCTTTAAATTAAATGAACAGCAGACAATAAAAAACCGAATGAACCACTGATATCTTTCAACATAATAACAGTAATGATAATACTAATAATAGTAACACACACATGATCACCCAGACTAACGGACTTTTCAGCCAGTCATGTTGGATCGAAACCAGTTTAAGGACAACCCTTCTATCAAGACAACCGATTTAAAATAGATTGGTCAGATGCTGATCTGTGCCGAAATGAGACAACAGCCTCGTGGTGATTTTAAACTATCAGAGCAACAAGGATCATGTTAACTGGTTCCTACATGAGGTGCATGAGGTCATGAGGTGGGGCAGGTTTCTGCTCATGTTTGGCAGATTTGACTTATTCAAGACAACTCTGCCTCTAAAAAAAAGGTAACACTGAGCATTGATATACTACATTTACATATAATAAGATGCAGTACAATAAATACTGCCCCAGTGTAACACTTGGCTTTTATAGTCCACCATAAATAACTGGAGCTTTTTCAGGACAGAGTTCACCACAAGTTCAGATTCGAGCGCCAGACAGTCCAAACTCAGGAGGATCATCAGTTTGTGCCTGAGACTACAAGCTTTATCTTACCTTATCTTATCTTATTTTATCTTACCACCACAAAGACTTAAGGCCTAGCTTGTGAAAAGTCGGGCATGTGAACATTCCTAATTTACATCGCCCATTGCTCATTGTGTTGTTGTTGTTCTTAGCTAACCTGCTGCTGACATGTCCCACATTCTTTGCCTGTTGCCCGACAGCCAGTTTCACATGGCTTTAAGTATGGACAACACTGTGTCCTGGAAATGATGTTCATGTACGACTACTTGGACTCATAATTACGTGGCGCTGGTAAACACGATCACTTGCTGGATTATGTTCACAGTCAACGTTCGTTCGAGGTCGATGGAGGATGTAGTCAACATGGACTGAACTACATCCTGCTGCACCTTGACCGCTAATGATATACTATTAAAATATATGTTATGACACTGACATGGGCAACTTCACGAATTACTTCTTCCACCGCGGGAGCAAATGTCGCTAATGTAGCTAACATGGCTAATGTTAGCATTTCAGGAGAAGAGAATGAAACAAGTTTGTCAAACACTTTTATGACTTTTCGTCCAGTAAATCTGACGAGGATTTTTAACAATCTGAAAAATGTTTTCAATCAGCAGAACGGCACAATAAACCCTCCTACATCACACACACTGCTCACTGTGTGTGTGTGTGTTTGTGTGTGTGTTGAACAGCAGACGTTTTGTTCTGTTAAGAAGAACAGCTCTATTGTTTCTGACTCAACACTGTAAAAAAAACCTCTGTGTAACAAACTGATCAGGCTTCAGCTCTGATTCGTCATCAGTCTGCAGTTTCATCAGTTTAACAAACCCTGAACTCTGAGTTAAACCGTCTTTAAACACGGATGCAGACTGAGGTCAGATGTTGCCGTTGGTGTGTTGGTTCAGGTCCAGCTGAGACACGATGCAGTTGGTCCAGTTTGAGTAACACATTAATGAGACACCAAGACTTAGCACAGAAGATAATGATCCTTTTATTGGCCTGATGACTTACAGAACTCAGGTTATAGAGTGTTTGCATGTATGTGATTGGCCAGCGCAGCTTGTTGCTGGATGATGTGCTGGTTTTCTCTGAGGTGCGCCTGAACGTGGTATGAGTGTTGGAGGGTTCAGCAGTCAGTTGCAGCAGCTGATCATAAGATCAAAGGGAACCTTGTTGTAACATAAGTGAAATTTTATCATCATTGAATTAAAACAGCTTGTACATCATGAACTAGTTCTGAAACAAGCTCAGACTCCTCTGAGCTTGACTGGTGAATCCTGCTTTAGTAACTCACTAGTTTTAAGCTACAGTGGTTTCCACTGTCACCTCCCAGCAGGAAGGCTGAGGGTTTGAACCCCCTGGGGTCTTTCTGTTGATGTTCCCTCCATGTCTGTGGGAGTTTCCTCCAGGTGCACCAGCTTCCTCCCTCAGTGCAAACACATGCAGGTTAACTGGTGACTCTAGACAACCCGGAGCTGTGAACATGTGCGTGAATGGTTGTTTGACTCGATGTGTTAGCCTGTGATGAACTGGTGACCTGTCCAGGGTGGACCCTTCCTCTCGCCCGCTGTCAGCTGGGATCAGCTCCTGCTCCTTCACCCTATAAGATGTATAGATGGATGGATGGATTGATGGATAGTTTGAAACTTGTTAGTCAATGAGAACTTAAGGAAGACTTTAAACACAAACTTAGTGATGCCCTAGGAGGGTTGAATCAAGGGCAACTGGCCTTTCGTCCAAGAGCTTTCTTCAGTTCTAACTGACTGGTGGGGAGTCCCAGCTCTTTAACCTCTGGCAGTCGTTAAAGTCGTCACATGAGACCACCTGTGAGTAGCTGTTAAATAACCTGGATGACTGACAAGCCTCACAGGAATATGGGAATAATAGTTGCCTGTGAAGATTTTCCCCACCGCTCAGTCAGAACTCAAGAAGCCTCTTTGACGAGAGGCAAAATGTTTTCAAGTTTCTACAACCAAGTCCAGCTGCCCTCGATCCAACCCTGCCTGGATAACCAAGACCTGGAGGACTGAGAACCTTCACAGACAAAATGTTAGTGATGGATCTACGCTGGTGCCACATGGTCCTGGTCAGGTCATGGTTCGGTGTAGCACAGATAGCTGGCTGGATTCAGCTTTACATCAGGAAACAGCCAACATACTGTATATAAGTCATTGCTGTGGCAATGGGTCCAGTCAAGTGGGCTGATTGGTGCAATGTGGCTCCAAAAGGCTGAGGGGGGCCCATCCCCGGGTCTTGGCTGCAGGCCTCCCCACAGATTCAAGGTATGACCTCCACCAATCAGAGGGTTGAGCAGTAGGGTCTTTGTAGCCTGACAGATGAAACACGGGGCAAACAAGGACTCCGGTCCTGGACTAAAGCAGATGAGTTTTCGGCCAAGCTGACATCACAAACACAAGAAGAAGAAGTGTTGTTGTTTTATTCTTCCTCTCCTCCCCCCTCCTCACCCCTCTGCCTTTCCTCTCCTTTCATGCCTTTTCTTCTCCTCTGTGGCTCCCAGGCGGGGGAGGAGGGGGAGACTCGTTTCCATATGAAAAAGAAGCAAAACCATTAAGCCAATTAAAGAATTTAAAGCGACAGATTCAAACTAAGAAGCTTTATTCACACTGACGCCTGGAAACGAGCGAGAGACACCGACTGTCTCTCTCTCTCTTTCCTCTGTCTTCGCATTTCTGCTTATTTCTGTGAAAAGAATAATTTGATTGATTTTTCTGAACAAAGCAGCTCCTCTGATTTCCAAAAATAACAAACAAACAAACAATACTCTCCTGAATGGTGATGTCATTTTTTCTAGTTCACGTTTTGGTCACTCCAGCCATCATGGAGAGTATAACTGTGAAATGACCTGTGACCTGCCCAGCATCACCTGCTCTCTGATTGGATGGTTGGTGAATCACTGTGACTTACAGGTGTGATGTGTGTCCCAGGCTGAACAGCCAATCACAGAGCAGTGAGGTAGTGTTACAGGTGAGAGTAGAGCTGAGTGTTTGTGTGACCATGTATTATTGTGGGGACATGAATCTGTTTACACAGTCACGTAGTGGGGACACACTTATGAGGACAAAATACAGGTCCCCATAATGTAAATCATAAAGTTTTAGGGTGAAGACTGGGGTTAAGGTGAGCTTTAGGTTAAGGTTAGGCTAAGTCTCCAAGAAATGAATGGAAGTCTCTGCAATGTCCACAAAAGTGACGAAACCCAACCTGCATGTGTGTGTTTGAGTGTGTGTGTGAGATTTGTCAAGTCAGTAAAAAGTTTGACAGGAAATTAGGTGATTGTAACTTCAAAATGAAAGCATTAAAATGTCAGGAAAAAAACCTGGTTAATGAGAGTCTTGGTGCCACACGTGTCAGGTGGATGGATGGTGTTTTCAGATGAGAAATGCTCACTAACAGGTTAAACAAACAAAATGTGAAATACATAAGCCTTTCAGAGCAGAAACAACAGGCTTCAATCTTTTATTTGAAAAATGGGGGAAAAACAAAAGTGCTGCATCTATATTTTTGTTAATTCATTTAATTTCTATATGAAATTTAGTTCTCTTTAAAATGTTTCATGTTTATGTGAATTTTTATTTTTATTTATTTTTTTTTTTGAGGGGGGTTGGGATTCCAGGTGTTACTCTTGTTAAAAAAATCAATCAATGCTTGATTAAAATATATTTAATTTACATTATTGGAACCTTTTATTGAAAGTCATATTAAATAGATATATCATAGATGTTATTGTTTGTGGTTCACAGAGGACCGTTGATGTAAAATATCAATAATCAATATGATTCTGAACTGAAACTATGTCTGCGTGCTTTTATTTTGAAGGCTGGGGCCGGAAGCTATGTGCTTGCCATCGTTGAACTTGGCTGTCGTCTGTCAGTTTCAGTGTGTGTGTGTGTGTGTGTGTGTGTGTGTGTGTGTGTGTGTCTGGAGGACCGGACACACCGGAGGACTGAACCGCTGTTCGCCCACTGCCAGCCGCTGAGCGCCGGGGAGCTCCGCTGGAGAGAGCCGGGGGCAGAGCTGGAGGTGCCGGAGTCACACCGGATTCACACCGGGTTCTCCTCTGATCTGGATTAGATCGCCAGCCGGAGGACAGCTCAGAGAGTTTTGTGGATTTTCATTTTGTGGGATTAAAAGCAGAACAAGAGGAGACAGAAAGCAGCTCCGGGACCGGGTCTGGGTCCGGGTTTGGATTTATCTTCATGCTCAGCACACACACAGGAGGTTCGCTGTGATCCGAATCCGCCGTGTTATTTTCTCTGCATATCTGATATTTAGTTGGGCCATGGTGGGGGAGATGGAGGGGAAGGAGAGGCCGAGACCCGGTCCGGATTATCTGATGCAGCTCATGAACGACAAGAAGCTGATGAGCAGTCTGCCGAACTTCTGCGGGATCTTCCAGCACCTGGAGAGACTCCTGGACGAGGGTGAGACCCGGACCCGTCTGTCTGTCTGAGTCTGTTTGAGGAGAGAAGTTCATCTTTCTCATGAAACGCTGCTGGAAGAAGTATTCACATCCTTTACTTCAGTAAAAGTACCACAGTGTAAAAGTCCTACATTTATAGTTTTATTGTAGTAAAAGTACAAAAGTATTATCAGCAGAGGTACTTCAGCAGTAAAAGCATCTGTTTAATGTTACACTGATGGAATTTACCTGCTCACATTTGCTGCAGTACTGCACTTGCACACAATTTTGAGGTATTGTGGTATTTGTATTTGAAGTACTCGGTCCAAGCTGCAGTATACTTGTACTTAGTTCAGTCTTTATTGTCCTGTATAGAATGGATGTACTCAGTAAAACATTTAAAAACACACAATAGCAATAAAAACAATAATAAACAGGAAGTAAAAGCAACTAAACAGAAAAAATCAGTAGAAGAAGAAGAAGTTAAAATATTAACACAACAGATCAATAAAACAGGAAGTTCAAATCAATGATTTTATTGCACAAACTGAAAATGTTTGAATCTTTGTTTTCACTTTACAGCTCGTTGATTAGTCAATTAACCAGTAAGTTGATTGACAGAAAGTTTCAATGGGAGTCATTTCTTCAGCAAAAGAAAATAAATAAATAAATAAATAAATTCTCATGTTTTTAAATTCAGTTTTTTTTTTTTAATTTCACAGTAAATTAAATACGAATATAAAACGTGAAGACATCATGTGAGAAACTTTTACCTTTTTAATATTTTCTTGTTATGTCATTCTATTTATTTATATTATTTATTGTTTTATTTTGTGACAACACAAATACTTAATTGAGAAGAAAATCAGCAGTTTAATTGATAATGAAAACAATCACTTGTTGCAGCTCCAGTGTCCTTGAAGTATTAAAAGTAAAAGTACTCATTCTGCAGAGTGTTACATACTGTACTTGTTGTTGTTGCTGTACTGTGTTATAGAAGCTAATGACTTTTTCATTATTGATTAATGTGCTGATCTTTTATTTGAGATGAACACAAGAATTTTTTTGTTTAAAAAATGACACAATGAACAAATCAATTATGAGAATAGCTGCCGATTATTTTTCTCTTGTTCGACTGATCAATGACTAATTGTTGCAGCTCTGATTTATAGTGTTAGCATCTCAGATGCTTAAATGTGAGTTTTATAGCTACAAATCATCAGAATAACTTCAGTTGGTGAAAATTGAGGCGTGTTCAGTCTCTCATTGGAAGAAACATCCGTTAATGTGAAACTTTTACCTGAAACAGATTCAAGTGAAATGACGTTCATCGTCAGTTTGTTCCAAAATGAACTGAAGGTGTGAGAACATTTTCTTCATATTTGATGCTGTTGTGTCATCACCATGAACCAAAGCTCATCTTTTACCCCTGAACTTCTATCCCATGAACTTCCATGTCTGTAATTCATGTTTGGTGTTATATTTTCAGACCGCCTGAAGGGGGCGCTCAGTGATGACAGGGTTATGATTGCAGTGTGCGTCCGATGCACTCCACCAACACTCGATGTAAATGGTGACTCCTCAGACAGCTGATCAGTTTCCTGTTCGTTAATGCAACACGGTGTGTGTGATTCTGAGAGATCCCACTGAAGAAGAACAGCTCATTCATGATAAAGGCAGCAGCAGAAAAGAGCCACAGGTAGCCTACACACAAGCTAATGAGCTAACAGCATGCTAGTCACAGTGGGCTAAGCCATGTCTGTGCTCACCAGAAAGTTCAGTAGTATTCAGAAACGCTGTCATCATCGACAGACTCCCAAACTGTGAGGCGTATAAACAAAAATCTAATGGGGCTGCATCGTCACAGCTCACATTTACCGAGTCTGCGGCAGCGCCCCCAGTGGCCGGGCCCCCAAACAACCTGTCCTGCTCTGCGTCTTCTGTTTTTCGCTGTATGGACTGAATGTGTTCAGCAGCTCCTGCGGCAGACTGAACTCCGCAATCGTTTTTACTGAAATCTCCAGGTGCCATCGTGTATTTGTAATAACTCTGAGGTCACCTGACCTGCTCATCAGGAAACAGGTGGAGACACTATGGGGTGGATGTCAAAGACATCTGGAGCTGATAGAGAAGAAGCAGAAGAGGCCACATAGACTGAAAACATCTGGAACTGCTTGTTTATTTTACAGAGAGACGAAAGTTCAATACAAAATGCTGTGAAAATTCCACAGAGTTTGGTTAATGTGGTTCAGTGCGTGTGTGTGTGTGTGTGTGTGTGTGTGTGTGTGTGTGTGAGAGGGGGATTCGTCTGAGAAGTTTCCCAGCAGCACCTGAACACATCAGGTTATATTCAACTTCTTGACCTCTTTCCTTTTCTGACCTCTGTCTTCATTTACTGCGGCTGCATTAGGAAGCACCTACTGCATACTGCCAACAAATGCAGTATGTAGTACATACTGCACACTGTTATTGATAGTAGTTTGCAGTATAAATGGTGTATTTCGCAGTATGCTAGGCCGAGCGTAGCTGGCTTCTAGTGTAATGTCAAACCTCCTCTACTGTGCAGCCTCCTCTTATGCTTTAAAAGAGAAGAATTATGAATGTGGGTTTTCATGATTTTCTGAAAGATGAATGTTTACCTGCGAGATGGGTAACACCTGTGTGACAGGTGTTACCTGAGAGATGGTTAACTGACAGGAAGGAACCAGATTCACCTGTGTTTTGTCTCGTTACTTCATTGCAGATGTAATGTCAGCTGGAGGTCGTCCTCCTGCTGTTTCTGTTGCTTTGGAAGTGTAACGTTATCCTTGTTATCCTTCCTCAATCAAACTGGGAGCGTTTTCATCAAACTGGTTGATTGATGGTGTTTTTGTTGGTGTTAATGTTCATGCTGGTTTGGTCATATTGTGAACATTTCATGTTCTGACAGAATAACAGCAGCATGAAGATTAAAACTCTCTTTCAGCTGTGGGTCTGGCTTTCCTCTGCAGTGGTCTGGGGGACTGTGGGCTCAGCAGGTCTGTGATGGTCGTGGACGGCTGGTTAGCTAGCTGACCACGCAGGAGCTTGTGGAGCTTCTCAATTCTGCAAATGTTGGAGCACTTTTTCAGGATTAATTTATGTAAAAGTGCTAATATCCAAAACTTACACAGTGAATTTAGTGATGGACATTGTAAAACACCCCCTGTCGTTGACTCAGCTGGTTGTTTTGATCCTTTCAGTGCTTTGCATTGTGGGACACAGAAGGTCAGACAGACTGGTCTCATGCGGACTGCAGACTTTGATTTGTTTGCATGCTACGTGCTACATTTTGGTCAAATCAGTATTTGCTGTTAGCATAGTGGGAGGTTTCCAATGCAGCCACTGTCTCTCTCTCAATTACACTAAGTGCAGCTATTCATCACTTAATTGGTCTAATTAATTTATTCAGAAGCTAAAATGAAATGAAAAGTGTGTGTGTGTGTGAGTGGGTAAGCAAAGTCAATTTACCTATAATTCCCTTTGGCTGGTGTCCCAACTGTAATGGTTTCAGTTCTGCAGACAGACAATAATAATCATCATAATCGAGTTACCTGTAGCTCTATTCTGGTCTGAAAATGCTGGTTTTAAGGTGAACTGGATGAACCTGCAGTCCCTGCCACCCTTCAGTCTGATGCTCTGCTGAAACAAATCTCACAATAAGAGGAAGCCACAGAGACAGTCCTTCACAATAAAACTACAGTGAAAGTCTAAACAATTCAGCACCAACATTCGTCCATGAACATTATTGATCCATCCATCCATCCATCCATCCATCCATCAGTCAATCCTTCCATCCTTCCATCCTTCCATCCATCCATCACTCAATCCATCCATCCATCCCTTTTGGGGATCTGGGACCGGGTCCTGGTGGCAGCAGGCTTTGAAAGGTGGTCTGGACGTCCCTTTCAGCAATGTTTTCCAGCATCCTGAGGTGTTCCAAAGCCAGATGAGATATAGTCTGTCCAGCGTCTTCTCGGTCTGCCTCTGGGTCTCCCATTGATTAGTTGTTGCCAGAAATCCTCCAACGTCAAGTCAGTGTTATTTGTGTAGCACATTTCATGCACAAGTAAAAATAATGTGACAAGTGACAATGTGTAACTCAACCACTCAGTCTTCTTCTTCAGCTATGTATCATATCCTGATTTCTTAATGATGTTCTGACTGTTACACTGACCCCGTACTGCTGCAACGCTGAACGTGTCCCCACTGTGTCCTTAATACAGAACGATCTCAAAACATAGAAATCTTTAAACTGAGACAGAAAACACAGACAACATAGTAGACACACACACACACACACACACACACACACACACACACATTTGCTTCCAGAAGCCTGAGAGAAAACAGTGTTTAAAGAAGACATAGCTGCAGCAGATCTCAGGTCGTCTGCAGTTTGTTTCAGAGAACAGCACCATGGGAACGAAATGCACCTGATTGAGTTTCCGTTCTCGGTACAGGCCTGATGATCTGAGGGATCTGATGGGGCTACAGCTAGTGAGCAGGTCAGGAATATAATTAGGAGCCATACCATGCAGGACCTTACAAACCAGCTGTAGATCAGGTCTGTATTGTACCAGCAGCCAGTGACGTGTTCTCTGTACAGGTGTAATGTTATATCGTGTCTGTCTTTGCTAAGTTGTAAACAGTGTTGAGATGTTCAATTGCTGAGCTCATTTGTAGGAATGAGGCTGTCTGAGGAAAGTGAGACGTACAGCTGTGTGTCATCAGCACAGGGTTTTTCTTGGTGTTAAGAGGCAAACTCATCACATTTACCTGAAGAGAGGACTTCAGCAGGACTCTGTGAAAACTTTTGACATCATTGAACGTGTTTGTGTTTCAGAGATCAGCCGTGTGAGGAAGGACATGTACATCGACACCCTGAACGGTTCAGAGAGGATCAGCGAGCTGCCGGACGCCGTCGGTCCAAACGTCCAACTGCAGGAGAAACTTTACGTGCCCACGAAGGAGCATCCTGACGTGAGTGTGTCTGACTGTCATCGTGTGTCATTTTGTGTGTATCATTCTGTGTCACTGTGTGCGTTAACTGCATTTCCTGTTTTATTTTGTAGTAACTCTGCTTTATGCATTCCAATATGTTTTACGTGCTGTCATTGTTCAGTTTAATAGCCAGTTTAATCATCACCTGTTCTCAATTATCCAATCAGACCTCCCAGTACTTATAGTCCTCCCTATCTCCACCTGTTTGATAGGTTGTCTTTGTTCTCCTGCAGACGAGCGTTTAGCCTTTATTATTCCCATTGTTGTTTAGTTGTGTTTTATCTCTGCCGCTGCGTGAATTCAGATCGTCTCCTGGCTGACTTTCTGTTTCACCTCGACATCATGAAACTGTTGAAATGTTTGGACTTGGATTTTTGTGCATGTGAGTCTCTTTGAGTTCTGCTCATCACGCTTGCAGAGAAACACTGGTTTGTGAGAGTGGAGGAAGTGGTGGAGAGGTGGAGTCTGGATGAGCTCTAGTAGGGATTCAGATACTCTATTTTAATGTGAACACATTGCAGCTAAAGGCTGAGATAACAGCTAGCAACATTTGATTCTCCAAATGTTCTGCTAACAGATTTTTGGTTGTGAGAACGTTTATTGAACGTTCCTACACAACAACATGATTGTTATGTTCCCAGAAAGTTCTGGGAAGGTTAGTGGAATGTTCTCCTTAACGTCTTCATGTTAAAATGGTAACATGAGCTTCCTTCTACTAACCGTCCAAGAACGTTCTGAGAATGTAGCCTCAAGGTAGTTCTACATTGAAAGACTTTCGAGAGAACGTTACGGCAAACATTCAGGTAATCCTACCAGAACGTTCAGGGAACGTAACAGTAACTTTGATTTTTACCTCAGAAAAACATTGTTTTAGCATCTAGCGAACATTGTGCAGGAACGATTAACGTTCCCAGAACTTTTTTGGAGCCACATTTTGCTAGCTGGGATCTCTGTGCTGAGGAAGATGATTTCTGATTATTTCAGTAGAAATGGAGCACTGAGATCAGCGCAGCTTGCTTACGGACCTGGGCTTATGCTAGCACTGCATTAGTACACATGACTGATCCACACACGTGGACGACAGGTGCTGTTGGACTGCAGCTTTTGATGTTTTCAGCCTGTTGATTGACACCTGATTGGGTCAGTGAAGTGTGCGTGTGTGTGTGTGTGGGGGGGGGGGTATTGGGTGATTGATTGGGTGGTCGTTATGGTAACCAAATCATGATTTTCTGTTTCTGTGTGTCTGTCAGTTTAACTTTGTCGGGAGGATTCTGGGTCCTCGTGGTCTGACGGCGAAGCAGCTGGAGGCGGAGACAGGATGTAAGATCATGGTGAGAGGGAGGGGCTCCATGAGAGACAGGAAGAAGGTAACACACGCACTGTAACACACATTCACACACATTGCAACACACAGTGACACACATACACACTGTAACACACAGTGTTGCACAGTGTGTGATTTTATTTTGTACCTTTTTATTGTCTATTTGTTCTACTTGTTCTGTTTTTTATCTCCCCTTTTTATTCTGCTAACGAGTGAATTTGTCTGTGTGAGATGCCGAGTGGCGTGACATGGCGTTTGTATTTGATGTCCTGGAAATGAGACCGGGCTGAAAACAAAGCCGACTGCTTGTGTCAGATTTATGATCTGACCTGACGTCACCTGACAGATTTTGGGGTGGAGTCTTTCAGGTTACGTCACAGATGTTTTTGGGGTTCAGAGAACAGAATGTCTAGCTTTTCTGTGGAGAAAATAAAGTAGTTTCTTTTGTATTGAACATTATAAAATGGGACTAAAGTGTCTGTACATGCCATTTACTTGTTTCTACATTAACTTCAAGAAGTGTTAAATTGATTGACAGGTTGCTGGGCCGTCTAATTAACTGGCTGTCACTGATGTAACAAGAGGGTTGATGATGTGTTTATCAGTGTTTTTGTTGTTGTTTTGAGTTGACTGTCTGTCAAACTGACAATTCTCCTTCGTGGTGTAAGCAGTGTCTTTAACACACATACAGCTGTTTCTAATGTGTGTGTCACAGAGCAGACACCAAATCACCAAATCCTACAAAACAACCTAAAACTCTTCTGTGCACATTTTAATTTTGTTAAATCCACACTGCCAACACACAAAACAGTGTGCATCAAAATGTGATTCTCCATTAGCGTCAGTGCTCAAAATGTGTTTTCATCTGTTACTAAAAGTTACTGAAATGAAAATATAGTGAGTGAAGAGGAAGAAGAAAGAAAAGATGGAAACAATTTCAAACATTTCAGGTCAAACTGCTGCGAAAACATCTTTGTGTGTGTGTGTGTGAGAGGATAACAAGGTTAGCCACCTGCTATGCTAACAGAGATATATGAGACAGAAAGAGCAGCAGGAGGTCAACCACATGGAGGAAGAGAGGAGCAGAGGAGGAGGGAAGGAGAGGAAATAAAAACAGAAATATGAGTGTTGGTGTGATTTGTTGTTTCTGGACGTCCTGCTGAAACACAGATGACTTGTTTATTATCATAGTTCATCTGCGCGTGTGTGTGTGCATGTGTCTAAACATCGTCCAATCAGCTGCAGGTCCTCAGGTTGCTGGGCAGATTAATCCTCAGTGGTTCAGTATACTGATCACAGTGAACAATGACAGGACATAAAACATATTGGAATACATAAAGCAGAGTTACTACAAAATAAAACAGGAAATGCAGTTAACTAGAGTCCATGCACATCATCACACAGCCAGGCTCGCGTTTCCCCCTCTTCCCTGTATTCATACTATGCTAAGCTAACTGGCTGCTGGCTGTAGCTTCTTATTTACTCTACAGACATGGTGGTATTGATTGTCTCGTCAAACTCATGATAAAAAAAAGATAGAATTGTATGCATTATGCTTTGACGGGACATGAATGTGTACAGATGGGGAGGCAGAGGAGGGGAGAGGAGGTCAGTGCATCATAGGAAGTCCCCTGGCAGTCTAAGCCTATAGCAGCATAACTAGGGGTTGTTCCAGGCAAGCCTGAGCCAGCCCTAATTGTAGGCTTTATCAAAGAAGAAAGTTTTAAGCCTATTCTTAAATACAGAGAGGGTGTCTGCCTCCTGGACCAAGGCTGGAAGATGGTTCAAGAGGAGAGAAGTTTGATAGCTGACTCCAGTTCTGCTTTTGGAGACTACTGGAACCACAACTAAGCCTGCATTCTGGGAGTGCTGTGTTCTAGTGGGGTCTTTTCCTAGTTTTTGTCAGAACACATGCCACAGTGTTCTGGATCAGCTAGAGAGTCTTTAGAAACTTACTGGGGCATCCTGACAAAAAGGAATTACAATAATCCAGTCAGGAAGTAACAAATTCATGTACTAGTTTTGGACAGGATGTGCCCGATTTTTACAATGGTGTATAGGTGAAAAAGGCAGTCCTTGAAATTTGCAAGGCTTAGGCTTGTAAGTTGAACTGTGTGATTTAGTGAGTGATTTTTTCCACTTTCAGACTGATTCAGAGTACCTGTCTGTCTGTCTGTCTCTACCTGTCTGTGAGTAGGAGGAGCAGAATCGAGGGAAGCCTAACTGGGAGCACCTGAACGAGGATCTGCATGTCCTCATCACGGTGGAAGATGCTCAGAATCGAGCCGAGATCAAGCTTAAACGAGCCGTGGAGGAAGTCAACAAGCTGCTGGTGCCTGCTGTGAGTCCCCTGACCTCTGATCCCTGATCCAGTAGCCTCTGACCTCTATTATACACCTATAATACACTAGGTTTATTGATGGTTCCAGATTACCTGCACTGGTCAGTGATTTAATCTCACCTGGAGCTCACCTGTCTGTGATTTTTCACTTTCACCTCAGTTAGGGCCGCTGTTGTACTCTCAACTCTCTGCTCCTTTTAAAAGTATTTTTCTGTCTCATCATTTCAGGATTTGAAACTCTGCAGTGTGAACTTCTTCTTTTTACTCTTCTGTGATGCTTTTGTGAAGCAAACACAGCGGCAGCTTTATATGGACATTTTTAGGGGCATCAATGATGTTAATGAGGAAAGTTCATGAACAGGTGACATCATTCGGGTGAAGTGGCAGGTGTATGACATGTATGCTCAGTTAAGAGAGTCTGATGACTCTGACTTGAAATATGTTTACAAACAATGTTCAGAGAAAAAGTCAGAGGTCATAGAAATATGAACATGTTCTTTCACGAGGCTCGTTTTCTGTCAGCAGCTATAAAACCATCCAGAATGGCAACTGTTATTAGTATTAATATTATTATGAATTATATTAATCCTGTGTGTGTGTGTGTGTGTGTGTGTGTGTGTGTGTGTGTGTGTAGGAGATAGGGTGGATTGTCCACCAATCAGAAGGTCGTGGTTCGATCCTGACCTCTGCAGTCAACATGTCAAAGTATCTTTGAACCCCAGATTGCTTCCAATGTGTGCAAATAGGGAATCCATTATTACGTCTATGGAGTGTCTCCACAAGGATAGTGATAAAATCATGTATGTGTGTGTATGTCTGGCAGACATTGAAACAGGAAGTGTAGTGATTCTGCTGATCCTCACTCTCACTTCCTTGATTGCATCCAACCAATGAGGAGTCAGGAAAACTCAGTTGCTGGGTGAGAAAACAGGAAGAGAACCACAGAACCCTCCCTGTGTATTTGAGTGTGTCATGTGCTCAAATCTGACAGGAAGTTGGACAGGAAATAGATCAAATGTTGGACTGACATAAAAAGTTTTTTTCTTCAGAAGTTAGTTTGTAGTTGGATTGGAGGAAAACAATGACAATAATTAACTGGTTAGTTAGTTAGAAAAGCCATGTCCCTTTTTCTTCTGTGTCGTCTGGAGCTCAGGTGAGCTATTCATAAATTTTGAAGATGTCATTTTGCATTTTCAGGTACTCATACATTCTTAAATACTTGTACATTTTCATGTTCATACAAGAAGGGCCAAAGTCATCTCCATCTGCTAAGAAAACTGAGGTCTTTGGAGTTTGTTGGACACTGTTAAAAACATTTTATGACTGGGGTGGCATCTGCAGTCTTCTATGCAGTGGTCTGCTGGGGCTGTGGAAGCTCCGAGAGGGACAGAAAAGACTTAACAAACTGGTCAGGAGAGCTGGCTCTGTCCTGGATTGCCCTCTGGACAGCATCGAGGAGGTGGGTGAGAGGAGGATGCTAGCCAAGCTGTCATCAATCATGGACAACCCCTCTTTCCCCCAGCATGAGACAGTATGGGGCTCATGCAGCTCCTTCAACAAAAGACTGCTGCATCCACTGTGTGCATTTTTAGGAGTAACTATATTTTTGTAGGTAGTCATAAAGGTTTAGGTATCTGAAGACCCAGAGTGGTACATTTTCATGCAGTTGTATTTTTTCATGTAGTTGTACATCTTCAGTGGTTAGTGTACTTGAGGGTAGTTCATGTGTTGTGTGAGTATTAAGTGTAAGCTTTGCTCTGTAGCACCTCCTGTGGTCAGAGACTCCACAGAGAAGGTTTTAGGTTTGAGGACTCAGTACCAGACACACTTCCTATAGTCCTGTGGTGACAGGAAGCCGCTGTCCAGAATAACCTGCAAGATCATTAGAAACACACTGTGTTAGATAACCGAGACTTCCTGCTTCCGCTCCATTGTTCTTCTCTCATTCATCATCATGTGTTGGTGTCAGTCTGTGTGTGTGTGTGTGTGTGTGTGTGTGTGTGTGTGTGTGTGTTTGTGTTTTACTCTGGCGCCCCCTGTGGCTTTGAGACAATAAGCATGTTTGAGACGATCAGAGAGTCGAGTTCACAGCTGCTGATGCCAAATCTCCCCCAAATCAAATTAATTAATTCCCACATGTAGCTAAAAGACTATAGATCACCTATAAATCAAACAGTGTATGTAAAATCTTACTCAACTAAGTATCCAGGAGCTATAGCTGTCAAGAAAATGTAGTGGAGTAAAAGTATAAAGTAATGTTAAATTTGAATGCTCAATTAGATACCTAAAAATTACATGTAAGTACAGTGCCTGAGTTCATTCCACCCCTGTGTACACATGTACTACAGTGCAGGAAAAGTGCATGATGGTCGTTACTGTGTTTCAGGCGGAGGGGGAGGACAGTCTGAAGAAGATGCAGCTGATGGAGTTAGCCATCCTGAACGGGACGTACAGGGACGCTAACATCAAACCCTGTAAGAGACTGACCAATCAGAGACCAATTAGAGACCATCTGACCAATCAGAGACCAATCAGAGACATCTAACTAATCAGAGACCAATCAGAATACTGTCTGACTAACCCTCCTCTCCATCTCCTCCTCCTCCTTCTCCTCCTCCTCCTCCTCCTCTCTTTCTCCTCAGCCTCCCTTGCCTTCTCCCTTGCAGCCTCCTCTCAGACACCTCGTTTCCTCTCCGGCCCTGCCCCTGTTGTGGCCCCGCCCACAGCTCTGCGTACACCTGCACCCACAGGCCCCGCCCTCATGCCTCTGCTTCGTCAGATCCAGACGGTGCTGCCCAATGGGACGCCTCACCCAGCGACTCTGGTGCCGGGGGCGGGGCCTGAGTCTGGTCTGATCTATGCTGCTCCATACGACTACCCCTACACTCTGGCACCGGCCTCCATCTTGGAGTACCCTCTGGACTCTGGTGGGGTGTTAGGTAAGCCTCCTGCCCCGTGCTCCTGCGACTGCTCCCCCACGCCCCATCATCACCCCCACGGCCAGTGGAGCCCTGCCCCAACGCTGCTCCTCAGACACGCCTCCTAAAAGATGGAAAACAAGTGCTCTTCTAAACACACAGACACACATACACACACGCCTCTTTGACAGCTGAAACCTGCAGTGTTGCCCCCTGCTGGACAGAGTCAAAATTAAATTAAAAGGAGGGAAGGGGTGACTTCATCTGCAGCAGCTAAAGGCTAAAAAATGAAAGAGAAACAATGACAGAAAAGATTTTGTTCTAAAATTTTTTGGAATCGTGACTTCTGGTGTTCCGGTGTCAATAAAATAAGAAATCTATAAAAATCCAAGAAGAAATATGTGTTCTAGTTTAAAAACAGAGAAAGCGTTAAAGGATTTCTTCACTCTGTCCACAGGGGCTGATGTTGCTTCATCAAAATGTTTTTAATTTAACTTCTGCTGTCAGGTGATGTGGTGTTGGCTGTGAACAAGGCATTCAGGTACGACTGTGTTCACTCTGCCTTTACCATTGTCTGATTGGCTGAAGATGTTTGTACTACTGTTGATGTGCCTCAGAGCTTGCGGTCGCACAGAGAACCTCACAGAGTTTTATTTAACAAAACTGATGTCAGAAATGATCTCCATCACAGTTGCCCTGACGTGACCACAGCTTCTTAGCCTAATGTCCTGTGGCCACAGCTTCCTGCACTGAAACATGTAGCCTGTGAATCTGAACTGAAGCTGATGCGCCACCAACATGCCTTCAACACACCTCTATCGTCCCTTCAACAGACCTCCAAGATGCCTCCAACATTCCTCTGGTACACCACCGACAAACACGTGTTCTGATGCTCCATGTTCAGATGCTAACAGAGGTTTTCAGGTTGACGCTAACTGCTAATTGTTCTAAACAACAGATGATCTCTCAGTTCTGAGCAGCATTTGCAAAATTTACTTGTGTTCAATGTTTCAAAAAATGATGTTTTAAGGATGTTTTTAGAACTTAGATGAATTATTATTAACAATTTGAAAATACTTAACATAAAGTCAGCAAACAAATACTTCTAACCAGAAGCCCAAGAGGCATGAAGCTGAATTTAGGGCATAAAATAAACTTTTTGATTGTACTCAAAACCATTCCTTTCCAGTCCTTGAATTTAAATCACTTGACTAATAGACACCTATTGATTGATATCATGATAAGGAGTGTGTTAGGGCCAAAGTTAGAAATAAAGTCTTGATATTCCAGCAAAAAAATTACAATATTTTGGAAATGAAGTCATAATATTAAGACAAAATTATTATATTTTGGTTAAAAATGTAATTTTTAGAAAAAGTAGTAATTTTGGAAAAAAAAAGTTTTAAGATTTTGATGAATATATATTTTGCCAAAATAGTGAAACTATTTCGAAAAAAGCCATAACGTTATGAGAAAGCAGATGTAATATTAGGAGTTCACTGTGATGCAGTAACAGTCTTGTAAGATTACAACCTTTTTCTCAGAACATTAAGATTTTTTTCACATCACAATTTATAAACATCACATTTTTTTCTTGTATTACAACAATTGTCTCCATAAATATTATGACTTTTTTATTGTGTAATATTATGATTTTATTCTCTACATTTTTGGTTATTTTCTTTCTTCTAATACTCACAGTTAAATCAAGTTCAGACTTGTCTGTTGTCTCCTAAAAGCCTCTCAGGTCTCACTTGTAACCAGAATCTATTTACTTTTGTGCCTTAACTTATATTTGTAATGATTTCTGTCTTTGTGTAGCTGTGATGATATGATGATGTGTTGATGTACCTGTACCTGTGTGTACCTGTATGGACTGTTGTGTGATGCTGTGGACAGATGACTCCCAGGACGGTGTGTGCCTTTCCCACAATCCACTGCTCAACTGGCGCCCGTTCAGGGTTCTTCCTCACTGACCACCAACATAGTCTAATAAAGTAATAAAATATAGTTAGAAATTGAGTACATAGAATGCCTCAAATCAAGTAAAATACAACAACGTAATACAACATTTTAAAGTGCAGCAATTAATCAGTGTTAGACAAAGCACCAAAGTTTTAGCTCTGTATCAGGCAGTCATGGCTAGTTAAAAATTATTCAGTGAGCTGCTTCCCTGATATCTAAATGATCGAACTTAAGCTGATTCTAAGGTGGAAAAATGTTTTAGGGCTGACTAGCAGGATTTCAATTTTGTCCTCATTTAACTTAAAGAACTGGTTGCTCATTCATTGATTTATTGATTAACTGTTTGTAATGGGTCCGTAGCTCCAGCATCACTTGGTTCAGCACAGATGTACAGTTGTATGTCATCTGCATAGAAACACACACTGTGCTCTCTAATGATGCCAACCAGTGGCAGCATGTGCAGTGACAACAGTAATGGACCAAAAAGAGGAATCATTTGAAATTCTACCAGGTGTGAAGAAACAGGTGGTTTCTGGGAAATGCAGTCCTGAGGTGTGATGGTGGCGCTTCCCTGTTCACCACATGAGCCACATCAGTCCATTGGGATGTGACCTGACAGCAAACCGCAACAGTCTGAGAGTCACAGCAGAGTGATGATGTTTGTTAGAAACTCACAGACGTGTTTAAAATGACTTCCTGCTCCGTTATTTTGAGGACTTTATGGATCCACCATGATGTTGATGACAAATAATGGACCAAACACTTTAAATAATTTGTTCTTTTAGTTGACAGAAAAAAGTGACACTTTATTTACAACCTAGGTATTAAAAAGTGATTTTATAAATCCACTTTATTCTGTGCCTTCCAGAGTCAGATATCAGTTTCATCTCAGTGTCCAGTACAGAGAGACGACTGGGACGTGTTGAGCCTATCTTAGCACAAAGGCTGGAGGCAGGGGGAAGCAAGCCTCTGTCCACAAACTAGCTCCAATGGTAACTGCTGCAGATAGACTTGGTGGACTTTTCTGGTTTTGATAGAACTTGGCTAACAGTTGCTTCAAGTCTTGCTGCTGCGTTAGGCTAAACACACCATGGATTTGTCTCTGTAGCCCCCTGGACACACAAAGGTGAAACCAGTTAAAAATAAACATCAGACTCTGGAGACACAGACCGAGATGTTTTATAAAGTTCTCAGCGATCAATGTGACGTTAGCTAACAGTGTTTGCCCTAAAGTATTTATCTGTTTGCACAAACTGAGTGTTTCCTTGTTGAACTGGATTTTCAAACTGGTCAGTCAGAGAGGTGGTTTGAATGTAGACATGAAAGTTTCTCAGAACTGACAGACCTGTAAAAACTTTTTCATCCATCTTTAGTCCAAGACACTGAAGTCTGAGAAACAGGGTGATTGAACTGTGCTCAGATCTGTAAAATCAGTTGAGGTTTGATGGAAAGCTGATGTTTCTGTTGTTGATTTTTGAGTTAATTTATCTCCAATATACAAGACAGTGAGTCCAGCAATAAATAAGACTGTATAAATACTAAGTAGCCAGCTGTGATACAGAATAATGAAGGTCGTCACAGCAAGTAAATGTGCCATCCATGATCAGTCAGAACATTTCTACAGAAAACTCATATATCCAGACAAAATCGTGTAATATTTCTCAAAAAACGTGCATTTTCATGAGTAGTTTTGCCACTAAAACTGTTGAACTTTAGTCTTTATTGTTCACAAAACAAAGTAACAAATAGGCAACACTGATAAAATGAATTAAATAGATGTGATGAAGCTGCGCAATCCTGGTATAAACCCACTGTGGAGACGCCTGATTCATCCATCACATTAACAGACTTCACTCGTCTAAACTCAACACACTCTAATTTGGCTGCTGGTTAAAACTTGTAGAACTGCATCGACCGGACAGGGTTTATTCACCTGCCATTGGTGACAGCATTGGGTTGGATGTTGTCAGTCTGCGGTGGGTGGCGTTCAGGTGCCACTGGTAAACCTATGCGTTTGCAATACAAAACAATAGTTTGATGTAGCATTCAGGGACGCTGACCATGATGTCACTACAAAACACAAGATGTCAAGTGTTGGTGCAAATATTTGTGTTTTTTTGAGTGGGTCCATAAACGAAACCAACTTTTTTCCCCGAGCAGAACATCATCCTCATTTAGGTATTAGTTACAGGTCTTTTATCTGATGGTACTTTGCTTTTAGGAGACAGAATATGACTTGAAACCTTGTATCTCCAAAGTATCACACATGATATTATTGTTCAGTGTATTGCATTTATTTAAATTAAGACTGAGATTATAATTTTATTCAAATTTGATAATTTTAGATAATCAGCACTTTCAGTCAGTTATCTTTATTCTAACCCCCAGCTCAGCACGTTTACATTTATTTACGTTTATTCATCTGGCAGATGCTTTCATCCAAAACAATGTTCAAATAATATATACAATATATCAAGATTTTTCCCCATTTCATTTCAATATAAAGCAAACATATGTTTAACGTAAATCATCCTTCTAAAGGATATTTGTCAAAAAAAGGTACTTTTTGTTAATTGTAAATATTTATTTTTTTTATATATAGAATTTCCCTCTAATTGAGAATAAAAAAGCGCTAAATTCAGTCGTCACCATACACTGATGATGCACTCCTTTATATTTAAAAAAAATATGGGGCTTTAAAAATCTTACTGTGTCTTTAAAATATCAAATGTAAACTGCACTTTCGAGACACTACAACCAAATGAAAACATGGACCAGCGATACTTTTGAGATACAAGGCCTCACTCATCATGGCTGTCATTGTAGATAGTTATACAATTAGCCATTTACCATTTGCCTCATAGATTAAATTAGATTCAACTTTATTGTCCAGTGCAACAAACTGCAGTTTACCATTTGACCAGTAAACAGTATGAAGTACACGTAGATGTAATGATAAATGAATGTACATTATGTAGTTTTACTGAATGCAGCTATGCTATAAACACTATGAACAATGACTAATATATAGTATTTATTATGGGAGGAAAACATCAGTGTCATGGTTCAGTTTTTAGAGAGCAATGACAGAAACAGTGTCAGATTCACGTTTCTGAATGAAACCTGGACGAGGAGCTTCAGTTCTCGACATCGAACCAACTCAGCTGTGTTAGAAATGAAATTCTGTTCAGGATGTCAGCAGTGAAATACAGCTGTGAGGAATCGCTGTTTCCTTAAACATGACATACACATGTCTGTTGGCTTTATCTTCTTTTCATGAAGAGATTGAATAATCTGCTCTGAACAACTTTGATGTTCTCCTGCTGCTCCTCCTTCATCTTCGCCAGTACAGCAGACATTTCAAAAACCTCCGACAAACCTCAAAGATGATGATTTAAAGAGAATAAATGCTTTGATCTGAGCAGCTTCAGGTCACTTCATGGACAACAAGCTGAAGTCTATGAATGCATTTTACAAAAAACGTACTCCACTTGATACATTTTTTATGTTTCTCTGTTTTTTTACTTTTGTTATTTTTTTGTTGTTGCAAAGAAAGTAGTATTTTCTTGTGTCTTGTTGAATTATATAAATATATATACATATATATGAAAAGTATAAAGCAGGAATGTTTATGAGATGTAAGAATTGACTTGTATTTTGCAAAGAAATCCAGTAACAGCCCAGTTGCCAGAATAAAGTGTCGGCGTTGTGCATTTCTGCAAACCAGGATTCCTTAAATTTGCACATTTCATAAATATCATATTGATGTTTCAACAATAGGTATCAGAGTAATGTAGTTCAGATTAGTGGTACATGTATATTAGCTGAGTTTGTCATGAGGAGGAGGAAGAACAGTGGTGGTCTGACAACTACATGAGAGCCCTTTTTGAGCCATGTTTGTGGTGACTTATTTTTAACCTGAAAACTGAGATGACACGAAAGGTGAAGTTTCTGCAGAAACATACAAGGCCAATCTTCATTGTGGCGACCGGGTGGCCAGTAGAGGGCTGTTTGTAGAAAAAAAGATGTGTAGTGGCTTTATGGTGCCTCTTTAGAAATTTCTATTTTTGACTCTATTTTAGGGCTCTATTCAAAACAAGGGAGCTTCCCTGTTTATATGCAAATTTCAATGAATGATAGTGTCTTTAAGCTGAGGGCTGTTAGCGTCAAACTGTCCTGTAGTGTTGCTTCGTGTCATCACTGCCAAGATTTCCATGTTTGTTGTAAAGAGAAATGGTTCCTTTTGAATTGCAATAAAAGCTATGAAGTAAAAAAGAGAAAGACTCAACATTTTGATGATTGTCCTCCTCATGAAAGCTACTTTAGTATCAAGACTTTAGTATTTTTCTTTGCATCCTGCCGCTGCTTCTCATTTACGTTCTTGTTATTATCTGGAAGCTGCTGCTAACCTGGACTTCACTGCCTGTGAATGGAGAGTCTCTAAAGAAGGCCTGAAATATCTGCTATTTTGGCTTAATTTCTGTTTTACCTCGATGTTCATGAAACTCTCGAAATCTTTGGACTTGGATTTTTGTGTATTCTTTGAGTTCTGCTCGTCACACTTGCAGTGAAACACTGGTTTGTTTGTTGTCTGTCCAATCAGAGGCCTGCCTGGCCTCTGATTGGCTGAAGCTGGACCTGCAGACTCAACACAGAGTGGAACAAAAACTGGAAATTTCTCTACTCATTTTTGGGCTTTGACAAAATAAAACAAATATTCAATCTTTTTTTTTCCATTAAAATTCTCCAGAAAGATTCTCAAAATGATCAAATACAAGTTTGGCCTGTAACAATAACTGTTTTTTTTTGTTTTTGTTTTTGTTTTTGTTTTCAGATAAAAAGCTGTAAACAGATATGACCTTTTATTTATCACAAATGTCACAGAGTCATAGCTCAGTCAAATGTAAACACACACACACACACACACACACACACACACACACACTCTCTCTCTCTCTCTCTCTCTCTCTCTCTCTCTCTCTCGCACACCTTGTTACAATCAGGTGAATCAGGAATATCTAAGAGGTGAGCCTTTTGATGTCACTTCGCACATTGTACATCTGTAATAACGCATGTGACAGATTAGGATAATTTGAGTCTTTACGTGAGTTTCTACCATTTCGTACTCAGAATCAACTCCCTGTTTAGAGATTTAACTTCAGATTAATGGTGAAAAACATGATGATCATCCAGCAGGGGGAGCTATTTCTTCACAATGAACTGCAGGTTAATCATTAATTCATACAGTCTCATTACTTATGTCTGCATTGATGTTCACTGAAACATGAAATTAGAATGAAGAGGATTAAATGTTAAATTCTGGGTGATGAAGGACATCATCAGACCTGAAGGGGACGAGGAGGAACATGAAATTGAGAACAGGAGGAGAATAGGGAGGAGAGGGAGAAGAAAAGAGGAGGACAATGTGGAGAAAGAACAATAAAAACAGGAGGATGAAGATGAAGAGGAGCTGCATTTCCCTTCAGTCTGTCAGACACTAAGTAGTTTTGTGGAGGTTCAGATTCTCTGCAGCTCAGACTTAGTGTTTGAATCATCGACTCTGATCCTCCTCCTCTCAGACAGGAGGAGGAGGAGGAGGCGGAGGAGGACGATGTACTGCTGCTGCTGCTGCTCTTCAGCTTCACAATGAGAAGAAACAAACCAGAAGTCAAAAAGGATCCACTGTTACTGTGCACTTATCACCTGCTTCAGGTGTTTGATGCAGAATTGAAACGCGTGAAGCTTCAGGTTCAACGCTGAGATCTGGTGAGTTTTTAATGTTGATGTGAGGCGTTAAATCACAGCTGCTTCTGAGTCACTTCAGTCGTCGAAAACTGTCAGAGATCAAACAGATTAGCTCAAAGGAAAATGTATATTTTCAACATTCAATGGTTCACTAGAACATGTACAATAATGGAGTGTGAGAGAGGCTGAGCAGGTCATTGAAACAGAAATGACGCTCACGTTGTTGTTGATTATTGACACATTTTTTATTTCATTCATGCACTGAAGCCGTCAAGGTTTCTCTCAGAAGATGGAAACCGGAAGCTGATGAGACAGAAAGACTTTTGTTTCAGAGGGAAGAAGCTTCCGCTTTTCAACAAATGGACGATGAAACAGCTTCCATTTTTAACAGAAGATGGAGTTCGGAAGCAGTCAGATTTTTTTTTTTTTAACTACAACAAGATGAAGTTTGGCAGCAGCACTGCATGTTTTTATTAACAGAAAACACAAACAGAAAGTTTGGAAGCAGCTTCAGCTTTTTAACAAACAGACAAAGTTTGGAGGTAGTCAAAATTCAAGACAAGTGTGAAGTTTGGAAAACAGCAGTGTTTGTAAGAAAAGTAATATGAAGTTTGGAAGCAGTTTGTGTTTTTAAAGAAAAGTAATATGAAGTTTGGAAGCAGTCTTTGCATCCTGAACGTTGGCGGTCGCAGGTTTTCCTTCTCGGCGGAGTTGATGAAGCACCTTCCTCTCAGCAGACTCAGCCGGCTGCATCGCTGCGTGTCGGAGAGCGAGCTGCTGGAGCTCTGCGACGACTACGACCGTGACAGAAATGAGTTTTTCTTTGACCGGCACTCGGAGGCCTTCAGCTTCATCATGCTGTATGTGCAGCATGGGAAGCTGCGTTTCGTGCCGCACATGTGCGAGCTATCCTTCTATAATGAGATGCTGTATTGGGGCCTGGAGAGCGCTGACCTGCAGCCATGCTGCCAGCGACGCCTTGATGACCGCATGTCCGACTGCTTCGTCCACTTCTTCCCTGAGGAGGAACCACGGGGTCCCGAGGAGCCACAGAGCCCCTGGCTGGAGAGGATGAGGAGGACGTTTGAGGAGCCCACGTCCTCACTGGCAGCACAGATCCTCGCCTCGGTGTCAGTGTTGTTCGTGGTCATCTCAATGGTGATGCTGTGTGCCAGCACCTTACCGGACTGGAAGACTGCAGAGACCCTGGACCAGCACAGGTAGGACAGGAGGGCATAGACTGTTTCTGAGTCTGATTGGACCATCTTGTTCATGTAGAATGCCATTGGTCCATGTTGTGACTCTCTCTTTCTGACTGGCCCTCTCTCTCCCCCTTGCAGGATAATCGAGGCCGTGTGTATTGGTTGGTTCACAGCAGAGTGTATTGTCCGTTTCCTTGTGTCTCGGGATAAATGTGAGTTTGTCCGTCGTCCTCTGAACATCATCGACCTGCTGGCCATCACACCGTACTACGTCTCTGTTACCGTGACCATCCTGACGGGGGAGAACTCTCAGCTCCAGCGGGCCGGCGTCACGCTGCGTGTCCTACGTATTATGCGGATCTTCTGGGTGATCAAACTAGCACGTCACTTCCTGGGCCTGCAGACGCTCGGCCTGACGCTACGACGTTGCTATCGCGAGATGATGATGCTGCTGGTTTTCATCTGTGTGGCCATGGCAATCTTCAGTGCACTGGCCCAGCTGCTGGAGCACGGCCTGGATCTGGAGGCAGGAAACCAGGACTACGCCAGCATCCCCGCCGCCTGCTGGTGGGTCATCATCTCCATGACAACAGTGGGATATGGGGACATGTACCCGGTGACGGTGGCAGGTCGTGTGCTGGGCGGCCTCTGCGTGGTGAGTGGCATTGTGCTGCTGGCGCTGCCCATCACTTTCATCTATCACAGTTTCGTCCAGTGCTACCATGAGCTCAAGGTGCGCTCCACCCGCTGCATCCATAGCCTGTCTGCCGAGTTCATCAACTGACCAATGACCAACACTATCGAGTTCATCAACTGGCCAATGGTCAATGCTATCGAGTACGCCAACTGGCCAATAACCAACACTATCAAGTTTGTCGATTCACCAATGCTGCTGAGGTGGATGCCACAACACAACATTTATCAGCACTGCCAACGCCACCAAGGCAGGAAATACTACAGATGTCAATGTCAAACATTACAAACTGAAACTCCAGGTCCTACGAAAACACTTCACATTTTTACTAAAATGAGTCACACCTGAGGAGCTGCCTCACTTGTTCAGTTAAGGTTTTTTAGGAGTTGAAGGTTTGTTTTATGTTTTTCACCTACATTTTGTCCAACAGTTGGTAACGTTTAACGTCCATACTTTCTTAACAACCTCTTCTGAAGTGACATGATTGTATAATCTGACAGTTCTTGGTGAAGAGAAAATATGGTCTTCACTTAGTGAGTTTTCACTCATTCATGTGAGTTTTAAAAAGAGATTCTCGCACAGCTGTGTCTGAGAGATCCTTTGAAACTCATGTAAATGTTCATTTATTTGTTGGAGCGTTATCATCCATCTTTGTTGAATTGTCTGCAATTGAGAAAAAGAAGTAACATGACCTGAAACTGATTTGAAAGCAGATAAACCGAACACTGTGAACAAGAAACAAGTTTTCCCATCAAATTACATCTGTTGAGGCATATTTCAGTTTCTTTGTATCCGTAAATCAGAGAGCTGCAAAATGACGCATTAGCACTATTCGTTCTCCAGATTGTGCAGCACAGACAAGCTGTTTGTCAAAGCAGATGAGAAGAGCAAATAATAATAATAATAATAATAATTTAAGTAAAAAAAGGTTTTTGGAACAACAAGCTGGACTGAATTGGACCAATCGGGTGACAGTCATGCAGGTGTTAATAGATATGTTAATACATGTTTTAATAGATGTTCTGATTGATGTATTAGATGTGATGTGGCACCTCCACTCATAACCCTTTATCACCCTCGTAGAACGGGTTCTGTTGTGGTTGTGGTGGCTTGTTTTTAGGATAAAAATGAATATCTGTATTAACAGAACAAAGTTCGTAGGCGATCTTTATGCTAGTGTACTTCTGTTGTGCGTTGTGAAATGCCCTCCGTTTACGACACATCCTGGATTAAAGTGGTTCTGCTCAAAACTAGCAGAAACATGGGCCGTTTAGCGAGATGGCACCAGCACCAGCAGCAGAAACACTACTGAGAATGTGCAGTGGGACACAAGCTTGATGCACTCACTGACAGCAGTGTTCATTCCAGTTACTGGACGACATTTGGAGTCCTGTGTCCAGCTCTTTTGATGGACCCATGGTTACTTTCTAGCAGTTGTGATCCATTTGGCTTGAAGATGATGGTTTTCAAAGTAAAATAGTTCAGTGCGATAATTAAAGCGGTATTTAGATTTCAACGTTAAGTATTCAGTAGGGATTAGATTTTGCAATCAGATAGTCAGTTGATTATAAGACTCTAATCCTTCTTTGCTTCCCTAAAAGAAGACAAACTTCCCTTTAATTGTCAATAAATGACACTGATGCCTCCTGGATCTTTTCGGTTTCTTTGAAAAAAAAAAATTCTTAGTAAAGTCCTGTAAAATAAAGTGACGCTACTATTTTTTCTCTTTTCAGTTTTCAAAGTTGTATATGCATGTGAAAACTTGCAGATCAGATAGTTATGAACTTTTCTCTGGATCTTTGTGATCTCCCCTGGACACAGGAAACAGTAACATCTGCAGATCCTCTCCCTGTTCCTGAGAGGACGAACTCTTTGTATGTCATTGTGTCCTGTAGCGGCCCCCTCAGGGTTTATCTGTAATGAAGTCATATGGGACCCTCCTCACACCTTTCTAGACTGTCAGGGGTTAAATCAGCAGTCTGTGGTGTAACTGGATCTGTTGGGACTCTATGGACACCATCCACTGTTTCCACAGCAACGACAGACTCAGAGACAGGAAGTTGAAGTGTTGGAAACATTTGGTTTTGAATGTCAGAATGGTGGAGCTGCTGAAGTGTGAATCATCTCACTGAAGACTCTTCTTCTTCTTCTTCCTCTTCTTCTTCTTCCTTGGTGTAAAATACTGCAGGGTTTAAACCAAAGCACAACTACACGTACTATCCCTTTAACCTTGAGCCAATCACACTTCTTTCTGTAATGTAATTAAAATGAAATTTACAGTAAAAGAAAACATAAAATACTGTGATAGGCAAGTGTATAGTAGAGATAAAATGAATGAACTGTAATGTAGGAGGGTTATGTACAGGTGAGACCAGGATTTTAGAAACGTGGTGCACTAATAAATATATAGTCTGTGATGGTTATACAGCTTGTAAATAAATATACAGTATTAGCATTGCCAATAGCTCTCTGGACATGTTTGTGAATTTCATGTATTCCTCCAAATCACCCAAGTTGTACGCATCAGTCTACGTTACTTCATTGTCAACCCTGAGCTTCTGTTTCGGGAATGTCTGTAGGGTACTCCTCGGTGCAATGGCATCGATGCATTTGCTGATATAGCCAATAACCCCTCCCTGTATGTGCCAAATTTTTTGTCTGGAAACGCATACCACTCTGTGGCAATGCAGCGACGTAGGGCCAATTCTGATCAGTCGACCCAGCACCAAAGGTCCATGTCATCAGCCTGTCCCTTTTGAATTTCTACCTATGGACAGGCAGAGGCAGACCTGACAGGTGATCTGATCTGCCAAAAGGAAGGTGAGCAATGGCCTGATATCCATTCCATTAAGGAATGCAAGAATGGTTCCGTGTGCTACCACCACACAGAGGACAGCTGATGTGTTGTTGATATCTCGGCAGGACTTTCCACAGGTCGTGTTGTTAAAGTTCCTGGCCATAATAAAAGCAGCCTCTGGCCATGAGGTCTCAGTCCAGTCAATAACTCCATACAGCTCATCCAGAGCTTGGTAGGTGTGATGGAATATACCCACTGTGACAACAACTGACGTGAGCACCCTTGGGAAATAGTAAGGATGGCATCTGATCATAAGGTGCTCCAGGGTTAGGGGAACAGCACATTGAAATGTTCTCCACATCTGAGCACTACTGGTTGTTGATCATGAAGCAGATGCCTCCACCATGCTCTTCCCTAGTTCTATTGTCCGGTCCTAGTGGTAAATGGAGAGTCCCTCTGGAAAAAAAAAGGGTTTAGTCCTGGACTGAGGGGTCAAAACAAGTATCCTGGAGAAACCATAGTCCTTCTTTTAGCCTTTTCATGGGTATTCCCCTACGGTTTGTTGACCATGGTGTAAAGTGTTGCCCACCAATGTTCTAAGAAGATGTCGTTCTCTATCATATCGAATGATAGGACTAGCTTGGGAGGTGTGCATGTTGCGAAAAAGAGAAATGCAAATAAACCAAGACTGAAACTGTTCACCTTAAACACCAAACGCAAGAATAGTAATTTAGTGTCTGCAGTCCAATGCAGTGAGGAATGCACAGACTTGTATATCAAGAAACGAAACAACCCTTAAACAAATGCATGATTCAACACAGGAGAGCCAGCTCCTCAGGTCAAGACCCAGCAGTTCACCTCAACCAGAAAGGTAAGGGACACTCATTGGAAGACAAGAACAGACATGTTTTGGACAAAGGATAGGAGCAGTTTGTGTACTGTTACAGGAGTAATCTGTGTATTGTTACTGTAGTAGTTTGCGTACTTGTAAGGTGTTACCAATGTTAAACAGCTGGTATAATTTGCTCCTCCACCCCCCTCCAATTATATTATCTTCGCAACTTATACCACTGTTCAAAACGATGTTCCATGCCAACCGCTACTGAGGGCTCTGTTGAAGTTGCGACCCTTAAAATATTTGTAGTGTGTGAAGTTCGAAGTTTTTTTAACCTCCATTCAGGCAGTTCTCGGACGCCCTTCAAACAAGGGTCCGTCTGTGCTACTCGGGCGTCATCACGCAGTGCAGTGTCGTCATCAGGAGGCGCGGAGCAGTTGCTTCGCGGTGTGTTGTGAGTAACGCGTTGAAATATCGTTGGTTCCAGTTGTGTTATCTGACTCAGAGATGTACTACAAACTGAACGGAGTGACTCAGCGGCTCACCGGAGCTCCCGCCACCGCTTATAGCCCGCAGGTGAGACTCGAACACCGCGTGACCTTGGTAGCACCTGGAGGAAAGCTGCTAACGCTAACCAGGAACAGTAAGACTACTACCGTGACCAGTTATCGAACAGCCTATCAATAAATCGGTTAAAAGCGGTTTAAATGTGATCTGCGGACGGATGGGTCTGTCTTTATTTTCCTGATAACCTCTCTAATCCGTTCACTGATCGATCGCCTCTTATTAAATCAAAATAAAGTGTCAGGTTAACAGCCTGCAGAGTTTCTGTTGAATATTTTAACATTTATGTTCATGAATGACATCAGGGCTGAAGATAATTTTATCATCAATCAATCATCTGATCATATTCCCATGTAATCCTCTAATCAGTCGGTCTTCAAATACCCATTACATCCAGTTAGAGCAACAATTAACCTTGATTTCCTGATCAATCAGAGGTCGACTGGTCGTGGGCTTTTAAAGGTCAATATAATAATGATGGCTGATATCAAGAAGAAGCTGATTGATTGGTCAGTGTCTGATTCAGGTGTTTTGTGTGAGTCTAAAACGAGAGCCAGATACTTGGACATAAAACAGAGAAACTGTAATCACAGTTAATCATACCCTCAAATCTACGCCTACATGATTGACTGAAGCAGAAGGAGCCATCTGATTGGCTACAGATCATTCCCTGTTGAAAAATGCATTTGTGAATGGAGCCATGTCTCAAAAACCCACACAAACAGTGTAGTTCAGATATGATGGCAGTTTGTAAAAGCAGCTTTGACAGTCTGTGTTTACATGTAACAACATCCAGATGTTTTTGATGAAAATTTTAAATACTTAAAACACATATAAAGGAGAGAAAAGAAATCATAAAGAATCATTTTCATGTACATCAGAAACATGTTTATGACGCTTTGGTCTAAAGGTGCACACCAAACCGTGCACCACACATGTTCTCCAACCTTTTGCCACCTGTCTCAGAAAAATCCAGGTAAAACCTGCTCCACCTGTCTCATTCCTCTTGTTTCTCTCTCTCCACCTGTCTGTCTCCGCAGGGTCTGCGTCCAGGAGTCCCACCTGTCAGTCCTCCCGTCACGTTTGCAACTCCAACCAAATTGGCGTCTGAAGCAGGAAGTCACGTGGAGTACCTGGGAGCCAATCGTGTCCCTGACCTGCAGAAGGTCTTCCAGGTAACTCTGTGATGCCATCAGCAGCAGCTCTCAGGTGGGGATGGGGACACCTGAAGCTTAAGTCCTGGTGTCATGGCTGACAGCCAGCAGTAATGATTATTTCTGGTGGTGTGCCTTGAAATTTGTCTTAATCAGTCAGAGTGTGTCAGTTTGTCAAGTGTGTGGAAGTTTCTCACTGGGGGAATGTGCAATATCGTGCAAAATTCTTGGTATATTTGAGTGATATTGTACTTTGATTTATGAGAGCTACGTCAGTGTTTCCTCACGATGCCCAAGGTGATAAAGGCGACTCTAACTGAGCAGGTACCAGCTTTCAGTCCTGGAAAAGGTACCATGGGTACAGTGTTCCTTCAATATCTTGGTCATTGGTGGGTTACAGAGGTTCTTCAGGATGATTAAGGAGTCACTGAGGGAATTGGTCCTTTACAATGTTTCAGACTCAGACTCTCAGAGGTTCCAAAAGGCGTTGTGGAGTTTGGAGAGGTCAGTGAAGAGATCCTGTAGGTGGTGGATCAAATATGTTGAGTGGTTTTTGATGGGGTTACAGTGATCGTGGGTCATTGGTCCCTGAGGTTCCAGTGGTATTTGAAGGGGTTTAAGGGGTTGGTTTGCCTTGGATCATGTGACCTTTATGATGATGTTATAAGCCCGCCCCTCACAGGTAACCTATGTCTCTCTGTCAGATGTCAGATGGCATCCCCGTCCACCTGAAGAGGGGCGTAATAGACAAGCTGCTGTACCGGACCACCATGGGTCTGACAGTGGGGGGTACGCTCTACTGCCTGGTGGCACTCTACATCGCCGCCCAGCCCGGCAACAAGTGATGCTGCACAGCTGCTGTGCTCTGATTGGAGGAGAGATATGTGAGAGATGTTCAGTGTGGCGGATGGACGAGGAGGCGTTCAGGGATGGTTGAACATTAACCGAGCTCTGCAGAAAACTAACACTTTGTACAGAAAACATTATTTAGAGTGAAGAATAAAGAATAAAGTCTATTTTGTTTTTAAAAGTATCACTGTCTGTTTTTTATTTGTTTTAATGAAATATCTTAAATATACTACCTGTTAGATTTATATGTAAATTTCTTTGTGGAAAGCTCAGAGACATCAGCTGCTACCAGATCAGTTGTTTGTTCCTCCTCTGATGTGAGTTGATCCTGTTTTTATGAGTCCTGATCCTCCGTGTCATATTGTTGGATTCAGTAGGATTATTGAGGATTATCTGTTCTCTCAGCACTTGTATAACACCATCAACAGACCTCAGATGAGCTTCACCTGAACTACAGTCACTTTACATTCATGCTTTTGTAATGAATTAAACAAACAAGACACTTTGTAATTTTGTCTTTTAGCAGTGAACAAAAAGGACAAGTTGGACAAATGTTTGAAAATAAAATGTTTGTGAGGATTCAGTGTTTTCAGAGTGTTTGAAGGCTGTGAGATAAAAGGTTTTTTAGACCAGAGTGAATCAAAGCAGATCGTTCTCCTGTTTTTGGACTAGATTCAGCCTTGATGATTTGACGGTTTTCTTCACTGCGCTTGATTAAAGTTTGCAGACTCGTTCAGGAGCTGGACAGTTTGTGTCTGATCAGTTAATAAGTTCCTCACCACTCAGCCTGCTGCTCGTCCTGAACACCTCTACAGGTGGATTTATATCTATCACAGCTGAAGCAAATTCATTGTTGTTATTAAGTTCCCAAAAGCTTCTCACCACCCACCACAGCATCAGTTAGTCATCAGAAGCTTTCCACACTGAGCTGTACCAACAAGTGTCCAGGCCTAAGAGAAGGAGCACAAACATCTGAGGGATCCACTTAAAGCTTGTGGATCATAACTGGACCTTTGTGAAAACAGCCATGAGATCCAGGAGGAACAACACTGCAGGTGGTGAAGGAACGAAGAACGAACACAACATCCCTGTGTTTCAAACACACGCGACAACACCGGCGACTCTACGGGCTGTCGTTTCACTGCCAGGAGCGCTAATGAACGAGGAGGCGTCACAGGGTAAACACCTGGGACTCCCCACGGGTCACTTAGAAGCTTCTGGATGAGAGGAGAAGAATCCATCTGCCTTTCATTCAGCCTCCCTGGATGTCAAGTTTATTTCGGTTAAAGTTAGTTAAGTTCGTCTTTTCGTCGTTATAGGATTATTTCAAGCAAGTGCTTTGAATTAGCAGTAGGCTAGCCACTAGCATGTGGACCTTTGACTGGACCCTGACTCTGATGTTCACCTCTGTGGTGATCAGGGTTACTGACCGGCCTGCAGTTCATGTGTAGCTGCTCTCTCACGTACCACAGGTGCCATCTTGTGATCGTTTGGTGTCTGTGGTGTAGTCACTGCCAGTTCATTTGTTTGTTATGGAAGCTCTGCAATATGTTTGCTGCTCAAAACGAACACACACATTTGTACCTTAGTGCTGCTCTGTTTTCTTGTTTTGGGCCAAATGTCCTCACAAAGACAGCAGTACATGCACACGCACGCTGTCAGCTCAGACTGATGAATAGGATGATCCAAATATTGTGTAACATGTCATATTGCTGGCCCTGTTGCCATGGAGACGGTGACGGGATACTGGAGGCGAGGCGTCACGGTAACAGATCGCATCACATCACACACACAGTGTACAAACACACAGCTGATGAGCTACACACACTCTCAGCAGGAAGTGTAATAACTGAGCTTCATCGTTTTGTTGAGCTGAGTCTCTGTCTGCTCCGTCTGTGACAGCGAGGGTCGACTCACATCAACACACACCACGTTTGAGTAAATGTTAATGTATTCACGGCCGTGATCGAGTCGTGTTTTGGAAGAAGGTTGATGATCGCTGATGTTTTCTCAGAACTGAAGGTGCGAAAGAATAAAGAATCATTCATTCATGTTCAGCGTGGTCTTTGTCGTCAGCTGACCCTCACTCAGCAGTCTCTTCTCTCTGATTGGCTGGACCCTGGAGAGTTACGCCAATCCACAGGTCAAAGTTCAGTCAGATGAAACGGTGAGGGAGACGGTCAGCTCGCGACAGGAAGCGAATAAACGTCGTTTCAAGTAGTGGAAAAAATGAATGATGAGGTGTGACGACGCCTTCAGACGCCGCGTCCATGAACGTGTCTCTAAACATCCTGTTTGTTTTTGTTCTTTTAACAAACTGCACCCGATGACCCAGAATCCTCTCTTTTCCATCACCATGGTGACAGAGAACATGAGGTCACCGTCTCCATGGTAACGGCAGGATTTGGGCTGCAGAGACTAAATGGGATTTTGATTCAGTTTCACAGTTTGTGAGGCCAAACACAGAGTCGTGCACTGTTGGCTGCAAAGAAGTTCACAATGGAGACAGTACGAACGTCCATCCTTTAAAAAGTTCCACTGAGGTTCGATTCTGAGGAAAAACATCGACGGTTTGTTTCTCTGATGCTGTTAAGAGCAGCGGTGTGACCTCAACAAGCTCCTCACATCATTAACATACAGGCATGGTAACAACAGAGAAAGACATTTCACACAGCATGGTCAGAATATTGTACGAAGAGCTCACTACATTTCCTCTTGGTTCTTCAAAATAAAAGCTGCATGCCACTTCACCAGTGGACAGCTTTTAATGTGAACTACCAAACCCTTTTATCAAAGTGTTCCATGAGCTGCACCTCAACCAGCCACAGTAAAACAAACAAGATAGCAACTTAAACAGAAAGTAAAATCAGTGCCGTGATATTGCCACATTTCTATCAGTGAAGGATCTGAGTACTTTTCCCACTGTTGAAAATAAAACTGATATCAGGAATAAAGGAAAGACACAATACGTTGTTTTGAAAAGCCGTTTTTGTTATATCTTTCTGTAAATTACCGACCAGCTCATTAACCTTTCGGTCACTTTGTTCTGTGCCGAATAATTACCGTCAATGTGCCGTTATTAACCGTGGATTATACCAGATCAAATCAGATTACATTAGATCAGTTCGTCTGCTCTCCAGCAGGGGGCGGTAGCCTGTAAACTGGTCTGTCTAGAAGAAAAAGGGGGAGGAGGGGGAGGAGGAGGAGGAGAAACAGAAGAAGAAGAAGAAGAAGAAGAAGAAGAAGAAGAAGAAGAAGAAGAAGAACAACTCTGTTTTGTTTTTGGCGGAAACGGCAGCAGCTGAAGTCCGTCGTCAGCAGGGTGTGTTTGTGCTAGTTTGATAAAGTGTCGGAGGAAACCTAAAGTGTTTCTAAAGACTGATCCGAGGTAAGACGCACTGTTTAACTCTTTGATACCCTGTTACAGTTAACTTCTCTGTTTATATACACACACTTTACGCTGTTAGTTTACGCTTAGCGTTAGCATTAGCTCTTAGCTCTGAACAAACAAACTCTTCAAGAACTCACGGCTCCTCATTCTCAGTAAATAACGGCACATTGACGGTTATTATTCGGCTCAGTACAAACTGACCGGAAGGTTCGTGTGCTGCTCGGTAACTTACAGAAAGTTATAACCAAAACGGCTTTTCAGAACAACAGAAAAGCGGGTATATCCGGAGTTTTCGACGGATTCGCTTCTGTTGAGATAACGTTATATCCTGGTGAATTGCCCTTTAACTCAAGTTGAGGAGCCGTTCGGCTGTGTAGGAGGGAACTAGGCGTTAGCTGCTGTCAGTGGTGTATGAACCACCTAACACTCAGTGTTGTGTTAACTTGCTAAGAGTCAGTGGTGTGTGAACTTGTTAAGAGTCAGTGTTGTGTGAACATGCTAACAGTCAGTGTTATGTGAAGCTGCTAACAGTCAGTGCTGTAAGAAGCTGCTAACAGTCAGAGTTGTATGAACTTGCTAACAGTCAGTGTTGTGTGAACATGCTAGCATGCTAACAGTCAGTGTTGTGTGAAGCTGCTAGCAGTCAGTGCTGTATGAAGCTGCTAACAGTCAGTGTTGTATGAACTTGCTAACAGTCGGTGTTGTGTGTACATGCTAACATGCAAACAGTCAGTGTTGTGTGAACATACTAACATGCTAACAGTCAGTGTTGTGTGAAGCTGCTGTCAGTGTTGTATGAACTTGCTAACAGTAACAGGATCCACCCTTTTACTCAGTGTAAAATCACACACTTTGTTTTGGTGAAGATTAGATTAATGAAGTTAAACAAAGTTACATATTTTCCTCAGTCGCTTTGGTACATTTCTCAGGTCAGAATACTTGTTCAATCTTCACATCATCTTGTCACTTGTGCACACCACAAAAGCAGTTTCCCATTTCTTTGAACGAATTCTAAATGCTTTGGTACATCCATGCAAATGATTTTGTACAATTGTCTGCTGTGTCCTACATTATCAATTGCTTATGTCATGTTGATCAAAATGTATCATAATGGGTCTCTGTTGAATAGTCTCACCCCCCACAACAGTTAGGTATTAGTTCATTGCATGAACTAATACCTAACTGCATTGCATGTTCACTTACATGCAAAATGGTTGAACAAGTGATCATAATTTGCCCTAACCCTGAGGAGATTGTTCTATGTTCACATTTCTACACGCAGTGACATGCAGTGCTGTCTTTTCCTTTCTGTATCACAATGACATGATCTGTCAACAAATTACAGTACAAACAGTAAAAGCGTATATGTGAATCCTGTCCGGTCTTGCAATCAATCTCCCACAAGCACTAAGGTGTAACCCACAATTTACAATAATTGTCAAAACTTTAGCCATAGTTTACATCAGAACTAGTGATGGGAATTCCGGCTCTTTTAAGAGTGTCTGTACCCCCCCCCCCCCCCCCCCCCCCCCCCCCCGCTCCTCCCCCTCCTGCTCAGTGCGTACACACAGAAGCCACCACACATCATGTAGTTGACCAATCACGTGCAGCTTGAATGGAAAAAAAGTCGAGATAAAAACAATAAAAAAAACCCAAAGCGGCTCCTACTCCGGCTCCCAGGCAGGAGCCGGCTCCGATCGTTCACTTCAAAGAGCCGGCTCTAAGAGCCGTTTCGTTCACGACCGACACATCATTAATCAGAACTCCAGAGTACACTGTTATATTGACAACACGACTAAGCAATTTGACAGTTTTATCTATACACATTGACACAAGGACATGTCATTCTGATGGCACTGACATGTTCATTGACACAGATATTTACTTTTGAGAAATGAACTAAGGATTTTGAGCAAGTGACTGCCTTTTGCAGGTAATCCATGGTGTTTTGCTATTTGTACGAGTTATTTTGAGAAATGCACTTATTGTTTTGCAAATGTCGAGGATGATTCGAGAAATGTACCAAAGCGACTGAGAAAAACTGTAATAAATGGTTAAAATGCTCTTCAGGACAGACTGCTGAGACATTACTTACAAAAACTCATCATTAATAATCGTATGAAATTGTCACAACAGCCTACATACTACATTATAATCTGTTATAAACCATTAATTACATGTTTATATACTGATTATTATGCATGATGAGTGGGGGGATAAAGCAAAGTGCTACCACATTTGTGTATATATAAAGAGTATGTATGTGTCTAACAGTGCATGTATGTTCAGAATATAACAGTGTATGTGCAGTATATAACAGTATATATGTATAGCATAAAACATTATATAACAGTATATACGTACCGTATAGAACAGAGTATATATGTACAGTTACAGTATACTGTATATGTTCAGTATGTACTGTCATATACTGTATAGAGCAGTATATGACAGTACATATGTACAGTATACAGTAGTATATTTGTACAACGTATAACAGGATATAACTATATATATGTACAGTATATAACAGTTCATATGTACAGTATAGAACAATATCAATATATAGCAGTGTATGTACAAAATTTAACAGTATATATGTAAAGTCTAAAACAGTGTATTTTGCACAGTATATCACAGGGTGTATGTGTACAGTATATAATAGTATACATGTTCAAAATATGACAGTGTGAAACAGTGTCTAACACTATGTATGTACATTTTATATATGTACGTAGCTGTATATATGTACAGTATATAACAGGATATACTGCATGTGCGGTATATAAAAGTGTATAAAAGTATATATTTACCGTATATACAGAGTGTATATGTACAGTATATAACTGCAGTGTGTTGTAACAGATGTACTACTACCGATATGAGAGTGCTGAGGTCAGCTGCTGCTACAAATACTTGATGTTCAGTTACAACATCATCTTCTGGGTGAGTTACTGCTTCCACATACATACCTGTTTACTCGTTTACCAGATCTCATGTTTACACGTTTAGGCCTACCTGCTACCATGTTAAACTGTTATTGTGTCTTTTTTGAGCGATGAGACTGAAAGTTGTTTCCTGTCTGGCAGTCAGGATGTCATGACATCCTGTGAGGTTGAGAAAGCAGGAAATGTGAAATCTTTCTCAGTCTGTGTTCGTCATTTGTCTTTGTGTTCTCGTAAAATGTAGTCAGTCACAGTTCTGTTATATTCCAGAGTCACGTTGAGACAAGCTCAGTCTGAATCACCTGAAGAGGTCTCACTCCTCCTGGTGTATCAAGAAACTTTAGCAGCTGACTTTAGACAAGCTGTCCCAGCATGCATTTCAGATTAAGCAGTGGTGATGGAGCAGATTTTGAGTCAGACTCACAATGTTTATTATTTTCATCCTACAGCTGTTATTATGTCATTTAATTAAGTTTATTATTATTATTGTTATGTATGTTTTTTTTTCAAGTGAGACAGTAATGCTTGTCTGTGTCTGTTGTTGAGTCTGTTGAAATGCTGGTTGGATCTGTAACTGTCTGTGTGTGTGTGTGTGTGTGTGTGTGTGTGTGTGTGTATGTATGTATGTATGTGTGTGTGTGTGTTGCAGCTGGCTGGAGCTGCCTTCATTGCAGTTGGTTTCTGGGCGTGGAGTGAAAAGGTGAATGACCACAGTAAATAAAATAATATCAGTCATTAAATTAATAAAACTGTATTTATCTCTTATTTAGAATAGAAGTTTACACACGTAACTTCAGATCAGATATATTGAAAATTTTGATCGTATCACATTGACATCTAAAAGTAAAAACTCTTGTGCTGAGGCTGACTGTTTACTGGTTTACCTGTCCTGAACTGGTCTGTTGTGTTTTACAGGGGGTCCTGTTGGATCTGACCCAGGTGACCCGGCTCCATGGCTTCGACCCAGTCTGGTTGGTCCTGGTGGTGGGCGGAGTCACCTTCACCCTGGGCTTTGCTGGTTGTGTGGGAGCTTTGAGAGAAAACATCTGTCTGCTCAAGTTTGTACGTTAAAAACATCTGTCCATTAAAGTTTGTACGTTGAAATTTTCTGTCGGTTAAAGGTTGTATGTTAAAAACGTCTGTCCATTCAAGGTTGTACATCAAACTGGTACCTTCAACTGTGTTCTTTCCCTCAGTTTTCAGGCGTGATTGGCTTCATCTTCATGCTGGAGCTGACGGCGGCGGTGCTGGCGGTGGTTTTTCAGAGTCAGGTCAGAGAGTGGATCAACGACTTCTTCCTGGCAAACATCAAAGCGTACAGAGACGACATTGATCTGCAGAACCTCATCGATTCTCTGCAGAGGATGGTAACTCAGCGCTGTCTGTGCTTGTGTTGTCAAATTGAGAACTATGATATGGAGCTCAGGAAACCACAGCTACACCTTTAGGATCTTGTTTCATGCTGATTGGTTCAGGGTTGGGTATGATTTGATGTTCTCATCAGTTCACAGTTTCAATTCCAACAAAAAAGAGGTTGAAAAATATCTTAATTCTTTTTTCTAAGCTTTTGACTTTTAGTTTTTCATTAAAATAAGTCAATTTTTAAGTATTTTTAACCAAAAATAAATCACAAAGTAAACATGTACAACAAAAATATTGATTTGTATTGTATTTCTATAAAATAATGGAAAGTGTTAAAAGGAATATAAAAAAACAATGCTGGTCAAGAATCACAAACTTAAATCGTAATCTGAAGTAAATCCACATGAGAGTGACTGTCAAACTGCACCTATTGAACCAAAGGTGAACTGAGTCTGGACCCGTGCTGCACAGTAACTGTACGCCATGTTACGCTGGAGCTGCAGTGACAGCCTGTGGTCGACGGGCAACATTACAAATGAAAACACAACTCGTCAGTGTCTCGAACACACTCGGTGTCCTTAACCGTGTACATTCATAGTACCTGAGATAGAGGCAATAGTAAAACTTTTCTCCTGAAAGTTCAGGTATTTAATTGACTAAACGCCACGTCCATGTTTGCAGCAGCGTCGACAGCTACAGACACTATTTTATTGATGAATTCTTGCAAAATGTCACTGATTTCTTCAGCGCCTCTGGTCCTGTTTGCAAGTATGTGAAGGATCTCGTTCTTTAAACAGAACCACTGCTGCGGAGCTCAGGAGCCGAACGACTGGGATCTGAATGTTTATTTCAGTTGTAACGGGACTCATCGCAGCAGAGAGAAGTGCGGAGTTCCTTTCTCTTGCTGCATCACTGATCCTGCGGTGAGTTGATCTCTGATCAGTACTGATCAATACACCTGTTTACGGACCCTGGTTAGATAACAGTATAATAAGTGTGAGATTGAGGACAGTTTGTCTTTGTTTCAGGACTCGGTGGTGAACACTCAGTGTGGCTACGATGTGAGAAACAGACCAAAGGTGAGGTCACTTCCTATCCTTTGAATCTGACTTCCTGTTGGGGGGGACAGGAACATGTTCTTTAAGCTCCATCAGGAACGTGCTCTTTAATGTTGTTTGCTGTTCCTGCACAGAGGGACTGGAGTGATCACATCTACACTAAAGGTTGCATCATTGCCTTGGAGGACTGGTTACCTGGAAATCTCTACACTGTGGCCATCGTCTTCATCGTCATCTCTCTGTTGCAGGTACAAATACTCTGTCACAGTACTGGTACTGCGACAGTACTGTGTACTCTTACTTCAATGGTACTGAAGTGCTCAAGTTAAAAGAGATCTTCTTAAATTCAAATTTTAAATCTAAAAACTTTTTGGAAACATCATGTTTACTCTGATAAATCTCTGTTTCTGTTTTATGTGTTCTAATAATCAATCGATCAATAATAGTTTCTACTGTTGATGTGTTTGTTTACCTGTGATCAGATGGTGGGGATCTACCTTGCCAGGACTCTTATCTCTGACATTGAGAAGGCCAAATTCAGCTACTGAAGCCACACCCACAGGAGGCGGAGCCTATACATACAGGGGGCGGAGCACAACCTGGCATTACTGGACCAACGTTCTTCCGTCAGCGTGCCTTCTTCTTCTTCTTCTTCTTCTACTCTTTCTGCAGTCACTGCTCTATCTGCCTTCACTTCATGTCATCGGTTCGGTCCTCTTCTGATGATGCTAACAGATAACACGGCGTTCAGCCCCCAAAGCCCTCAAAGAAGATATTTATTCTTCCCGTGTGAACGATGCATCCAGTAATGGTCTGTTTAAAAAGTAAAGCGTGTCTTTCTGGACTTTGGGGCTCTGTGAGGGTGTGACGTGCTGATGATTTGTTTTGTTTGTGTGTGTGTTTTTTGTTTCGTTTGTGTTGTTTTGTTTGTGTGTGTGTTGTTTTGCCGCTGAGAGCTTCGCTGACCCGCCTGCTCAGCACCAGACTGCCTTCACTTTTGCTGCAGTTATGAATGAACACAAACTGTTTCTCGCTGCAACTTCAGGACTCTTTCAATCCTCTCTGAATGTATCGGACCAGTGTGACCTTTGACCTGATGGGCTGTTTACCGTTCAGTGCCTCCTTCATCATCATCATCATCATTTTCAAGCTGAACTCAGGTCTTCTTTTGTTTCTATCAGTCTCTGAACGTCATGTGAATGAATCTACTTATTTTCTTGATTAATCAGTCATTCAGTTTATGAATCATTATAAAGTTTAATGTCTGTTTCTCAGAGTCCTTGTTGACGTCTTCGGGTGTCTTGTTTTGTCCAAAACTCAGATTCAGTTTACTGTGAATACAATGTCTGACACACTGCAGAAACTGACACCAGAGAAGAAGAATTCATATTTTGATAATGGTTCATTGATTGTCAAAATCTCAATTTGGTCTCCTCCTTCATCAATATTACGATTTAAAACAGGAACCTTTGATGGAAAAAAAGGTTTTTACAGTCTGACTCCAGGTGGTCCAATAAGGGAAGGATGTGTTAGTGATGTCATCCAGGTGTTGCACAGCAGGTGAGGTTCAGTGTGTGATCAGAGATCTGAGTTTCATCCTGTTCAAAAAAGTATTTTAGCTCTGATCCGTATCGATCTAATATCTGTCCACAGAGAAATGCTGCGACTTTGTCCCAGAGTTTGACTTTCAGGTTTTTACTGTGGACACAAACGACTAGCCTGTTCGTAGGGGTCTCAAAATATTCATGAATGATATCAAAAATGTTTATTTGTGTTACAGGTTGTATGAAGAAAATTATTATCAGACAGATTTATTTTTTTAAACCTTCAGATATCAGTAGAAATCACCTGTGAGTCACTGGACTCATTTTATTTCATGGCAAAATGAAACGAACAGGAAAACTGGTTTTTAGAAGCGAGGCCTGAGCGCTGTCAGAAACCACAGAAGAAGAATCAGAACATAAACAGAAACGGACTGAAGTGAAATCACTTTAAAACAGACGTCATTAAAAATGCAACTGTTCCTTTTAAAGTGTCTCAGCTTCAGGTCACGCCATCACACGATCATGTGATCACGTGACCAAGACTGAGAACTTGATTGACACTGGATTCATGTTAACAAGCTCTGAATAAATAAAGCTTCTTTTTTTTTTCCAATCAGATCAAACCACAGAAAAATCCCAATTCTTTAAATTTTCTGCTTAAAGTTGAGTTTCTTTCGTGATTTAATAATTTCAGTTTTTGTGTTTGAGTTTGTAAAACAGACAAACTTTATTCTGAAGGGATTGTTTTTTTTTTTATAAAAGTGAATTTTTATGTCTTTTTATATTCAACAAAATAAAAAGTTTGGTCTGAGTTTCTTGTTTCATATTTTTATTTGAAAAAGTTGTTTTTATTCATTTATGGACCAATGAATGTTAAACAGTGTTTTATATTCAGTTCAGACAACACAGAGAAAAAAGTTATACGTCCACCCAGCTTTGATTCAAACAACCTTTATTTAAAAAGTGTATTCATCAGAACAGCAGTATTGATTACAGACTGGATGACGTTTCTAATTTTAGTTTTTGGTTATAAAGTTAAACAAAACGTGTCAGGACAACACCAATAAACCTGATTTCTCTGCTTTTCATAACGATTGATTTCTTTCACCTCTGTGTCATTTCCTGTCGACCAGTTACAAATTGTGCCTGTATTGGCATTTCTACTGATAATTAATTGTTCTGAGTACTTAAATTGACTCAATTTTCAGACCGGAAAGGAACCGGAGCTTTTTCCCGAACACTGCTTGCGTCACTTCCTCGTCGTGGTGTTTGTGTGATGACGGTAAGAAGCCATCAGGCGGCGCTGCTGAACCTTTACATTCTGTGCCCTCTGTCTTCTCCTCCTCCACCTCCCCTCTGGTCCTCCTCCTGTCTCCTCCTCCCCCTCGGGCCTCCCCCCTCTCCTATTCTCTCCGTGCCCCCCCTCCTCCGCGGGAAGCGCGCGCTGCCAGAGCAGGCGGAGTCGGAAACGCGCAGCAGCGTCGGTCCGTCGTGTCTGCGGCTCCGCGGCTTTTCGCTCTCTTCGGCTGTCTCTCTCCCTCGGCTGTCGGGTCTTCTGGAGTGCGGAGTCCTCTTCCTGCCCGCAGGAAAGCGGCGGATCTTCAGCCTCACGGACGGACGGACCCGGTGGGCGGCGCGGCGGGGACAGACCCGGCTCGGCTCGGCTCGGCGCGGCTCTTCCCCCCCCTCGCTGCGGTGGAAAAACCCGGACGGAGGCCCGCAGTGTGCGCTCAGCCTCACGGAGGCCTCCGGCCCGGACTCCCGCTTTTGTCCCGGAAAATGGACGGATTCACCGGCAGTTTAGGTGAGTCCCAGCCGCCGCTCGCACCCTAAGGATCACCCGGTCACCTGTCCGTGCAGCGGCGGGGTGATAAGAGCCCCACGCGCCTCTGGCAGCTTTACACGTGTCACTGCTGTATTTATCAAAAATACTCTGCACCGCCCCTCCGGCGGCTGCAGGGCCACAAAACCAACAGCTACCTCCTGAAGAACCTTCTGCAGAGTGCTGGACACCCCAAAGATAGAGACCTGGATCTGTTAGAGACCAGCAGGGAGATCGGGGTCGTTCAGGGGAGCTGTTAAATCTGAAAGCACGAAGAGTCTCATCTGAAGTTTTTGTTGTTTCTGTGAAAAAATCACATCCTGAGACGCTGCAGGGCCTTGAACCACAGGTTGGACTCCACTGTGTGTGTGTGTGTGTGTGTGTGTGCGCGCGCGCGGACTCTGATCTGCAGAACAAAGACTCAGGAAATGATTTATTTATTCATCCAGTCTGCTCACACCTCGTCCGTGTGTTTCAGGAAGTAGTCAAAGCCTGTGGCTGCAGGATATCAACAGACGTCACAATGAGCTGAATGACGTCAGCAGATCAATAAAAATAATCATAGATTAGTTTTCCTTGATGTAAAATCAGTCAGTAGAGGTTAAACTTAAAGCCATATCAATTGTACATGTAGGAGCTGCTTGGTTGAAGGTCTGTGTGTTTCATCTCTGCTGCATATTTCATTGATCCAGCATCGTCTGACCGGCCACTGGGATCTGGCTTTTTATCGGCTCTCGTGTATGTGATGTATAATTATTATATTAAGTGTGCTGTTAGACCTTCAGTGTGAGAACAGCTGAGAGAAACTGAAACTTAATACAAGCCTGGACCTGAACCAGAGACTCTCTGGTCTGAACCTGGTCTGCACTGACAGAGTCTCTGGTCTGAAGCAGATCTGCACTGACAGAGTCTCTGGTCTGAACCTGGTCTGCACTGACAGAGTCTCTGGTCTGAACCTGGTCTGCACTGACGCAGTCTCTGGTCTGAACCTGGTCTGCACTGACAGAGTCTCTGGTCTGAACCTGGTCTGCACTGACGCAGTCTCTGGTCTGAACCTGGTCTGCACTGACAGAGTCTCTTGTCTGGACCTGATCTGCACTGGGAGGAAATACGAAGAGCTCCATCACATTTAGACAGTGAAATCTGTATGTGCCGAGTGTGTGTGTATATGTGTGTCTTTGTTGTGTGTGTTTGTGATGAAGCGACACCTTAAAGCTGCAGAAGCTTCATTCGGTGCAGCTGAAGCTCCGTTCACACGCTCAGCCTCCCTGAAAAGTTCAGGAACATTTCCTGAACTTTTCCTGCATATTCAGGGAAATCTGGACTCCCAGTTTCCCACCTCAAGACCAGTATTATTTCAGGGAAGCTGTTAGTTCCACTGCCTTTGAACGAAAGCAGTGACACTCCAGGGAGAAGCAACGGGCTACTGACCAAAGACGCTTTCACGAGGAGCGAGCGAACCAATCAGAGGACTCGGCTGGTGATGATTGTAAATGTGCGAGCCGTGGAAAAACACGAAATGTAAGAACTCTGGCCCCGAACAAACAAAGCACCTCCTCGGCCATGCTTCTGAAAAAGAGACGCCTTCCATCGTGAACACCTACACCTACAGTTTTATGGTAATTGACATCCATATGTGATGCATTACTGCCACCTGCTGGGCGTTCTGCTGCTGCCCCTGCAGGAGTGAAAAGGTGCAAGATGGAAGTGTTCCTGAACGGAGCTGCATGTGTGAATCGCCAAAATCACAAGTGTCTGACATGTTATCCCAGTAACTGACAGCACCTGATTCTACACCTGATTCTAATGCCTTTACTCTGAATGGCGTTGGATTGTGTCCTGGAGCACTGAAAGAGAGAGAGCGAGCTAAACCATTGTAGTGAGGACATTTCTGTGCTGTCGGGACACTGTGGCAGATGGTCTGCAGGGGGCTGCTCGAAGCTTGGAACTTGGTTTAAGGTTCAGGTTGGATTCAGGTTCAGGTTCAGGTTAGAACCTCAGGAATGCATTATGTCAATAAGGGTCCTCACGAGTGTAGAGAAACAAGCATTTGTGTGTGTTTGAGTGAAAAATGTGGATTTCCCTCCCTGCTGCTGCTGGAGTCAGCTGAACTGAATTACTCTGTGTGTGTGTGTGTGTGTGTGTGTGTGTGTGTGTGTCTGTGGGGTACTGTGGCAGTAAAGCAGACATGCAGACACATGCAGCGTCTGCATGACTGAACTCTTTCTCTGCTGTTTCTGCATCACTGACGCTCAAGATAATCAGCGAAGAATCCCCGAAAACTCAGCTTGTTTTCTAAAAACTCGACGTTCTGCCGCTTTTATACTTCATCTTCGTCTGTGTGTGTGTGTGTGTGTGTGTGTGTGTGTGTGTCACTGTGGGTGTTTAACTGTGTGTGTGTGTGTGTGTGTGTGTGTGTGTGTTTCACTGTGTTTCTAAATGTGTTTCAATGTGTGTGTTTCTGTATGTGTGTTACTGTGGTGTGTGTGTGTGTGTGTGTTAAAGCAGTAAGTGTGTTCCTGTGTGTGTGTGTGTGTGTATGTGTTACAAAGAGTGTGTTACTGTGTGTGTGCCCCTGTTTCACTGTGGGTGTCCGTGTGTATGTGTCTGTGTGTGTCAGTCAGTGTGTGTTTCACTGTGTTTCTGTACGTGTGTGTGTGTGTGTGTGTTACAAAGAGTGTTACTGTGTGTGTTCCAACAGTAAGTATGTCACTGAGTGTGTTACTGTGTCTTACTGCATTAAGTCTGTTACTGTGTGTCTGTGTGTGTGTCACTGTGTGTGTTTCTGTGTGTGTGTGTTGTAAAGGGGCGGAGCATAGAGCTCAGGAATGTGAGAGACAGCTGTGAAATATGACACATATGCCAGTGTGTAACACCCCCCTCACTGATCTGAACGTTACACCCCAACAGCAGAAACGACACACATTAACATGAGCTGAAGCTCAGTGATGGTTCGTGATGATACTGGACTTGTTTCTGTGGTTTCTGGCTTTTGTGGTTCAGCTGATGGTATTTTGTCTGAAGGGTGAATGAATCTGACTGAACTTGTTTAAAACTGGTTAAAGTTAGCGTCATGTTAGCACTCTGCTAACACCCAGATTTAATCCTTTCTAACGAGGAGCTGCAGATGTTGGTGTTTGGGTCGGTTGAACCTCAGAATGAGTCCAGTGTCTAAAGGGACGTTTCACCACATTTCATGTGGGCGTCCGACCAGTGTTGGTGGTAAATGTTGTCAGTTGAAGCAGTAAATTCCTCAGTTTGTGCTTTGTTGACCGAGGTAGCTGAGTTCTGCTCTCGGAGCCGTGCCAGCAGTGCCTACATATACCACGATGCATTGCATACAAGTTTCTGATCCCACGACCACCGAGCAAGCTAGCTGTAGGGTGCTAATTAAAGTTACACAACATTGCCAAGCAAATTAAATCCTGCTGTTTGATCCTTTATTTGTCTCATGTAGCTATTTCGCTACCTTCAGGCCATGTCTATCAAGTAAATCTACTTACAGCAGCAACACGCACACACGCACAGTCGTGTTTGCATAATCTTTTTGAACATTATATTGACTTACATTAATTTTCTGGAGACTTACTCTAACCTTAACCTAACCCATTTCTCAAGTCTCTACCCTATAATTTAATGATTTGCATTACGGGGACTTGTGTTTTGTCCCCGTAAGGAAGGTGAGTTCCTGCAATGTGACTGTGTAAACAGATTTATGTCCCCACAACGTGAGGAATACATGGCCACAGTCGCGACAAGCACAACGGACCTCCATATAACAACAAAGCTAACGCTAGCTGAGCCAGCGCTGCAGTCAGGAACATAAGAGAACAGTCACTGGCGTCCAAACTGCTACTGTTGTTGTTTTGTTGGCTTCAGATGAGGTTTATTGTTCACAGTTTCTTCTTGACTGTCCCTCAATATTACAACACTCGTCCAACATTGCTCCCAGTCTGTGGTAGTAGCCATGTTAGCTGAGCGACATGCTAACACCAAACAGGGTGTGGTGTTCACATAAGAGCATTGTCCGGGTATTTACAGTTCAAATCCTGACTTTGTCCCACGTCTGAGAATGACAAAAATGACAGTATGTTCAGATCCAGTGTTTCTGTCTCACTGTAGATGACAGTATGTCTGGAGCCAGTGTCTCAGATGTCAACGATCGTCTTTCTGCTCTGGAGCTTCGTGTTCAGCAGCAGGAGGATGAGTTGACGGTGATGAAAGCAGCTCTTGCTGACGTCCTTCGCCGCCTTGCTGCCTCTGAAGTCTCTGCTGCCTCCTCAACCAAGAAACAACATGGAGGGAAAGGTAATGTTTGCTTCTTACTGTTTTGCATTGGTCAGTCTGTTTGATGTTGCAGGACCCAGAAGTTGCTATAACATGAGAAAAACCCGACGGCAGAGCAGTGAAGTGTATGCAGTGCAATGCACAGACTTATATGTTGAGGAAACAAGAGATCAAATAAGATAAAACAAGTGCTTCACAAACTCAAGGCACGACACCTCAAGTCAAGACTCAGCAGTCCACCAACACCTGAAGGACGAGGGACACTCATTTGAGGACAATAATGTACAAATTTTGGCCAGAGAAGACCGATGCTTTGAAGGGGGGTGAAAGAAGCTGTCCATGTCAAACTGGAAAGACCATCACTGAGCAGAGGAGGTGGTCTAAGACACCACTTATCAGCCAATTATAATGCAGTCCTGAGATCCCAGGCAGTTTAACAGTCATTCACACCATGACTCCTCTGACTTTAATGGCTCACACGATGGCCAGGCGGATCAACGACCCACCCATTCACACCATGACTCACCCATTAACACCCATTGACCCATTAACACCATTACTCATGTGGCCTTAACGACTCTCGTGATATCCAGTCAGTTAGAACTGAAGAAGCCTCTCGGATGAGAGGATGAACGTCTTCTAGAACCACAAGCAAGTCCAGTTTCCTTTGGAAAGCACTTTGAAGTACCCTGACCTGGATGGATAAGAGTCCTCACAGACAAGTCCTACCATGCTGACTGATGACCAAATACACAACTTTGTTATTGTCACACTGGTTGATTATTGTGGCAGAGGTAGGGTAGGGTTTCTTCTGCTTGGCCCAGACTTTACATTTAGGCATCACACACTTTAAAATATCTTCTTTATTTTGAGGTGTCCTGCCAGCAGTTCAACTGTGTCTTTTATAGAGGTTTATGGGGAAAATAATTATCATACAAGCAAGTGTGTTCACTGATGTGCTGCTGTACTTGTCACAGATGACTTTGATTGGTTCTGAAGGGTTGAATGACATATCTTTGTGCTTTGTTGTCCTTGTATGTCTATTTCTGATCATTCAAATTCTTTCTCAGCAACACCGAGAACAACAAACAAAGCAGAGTCAAATTCCTTGTATGTGTTCACATAGTTGGCCAATAAAGCTGATTCTGATTGTGCTTGTGCTTCTGATAAACATGGTCCAATAGTTCAACTAAATCTACTCAGTGTTGTCTGACAATAAACAACAGAAGAGATTACCATTTCACTTTGACTTCTCTTACATCTCTAACCATATGTGCAGGTTATATTCAGTCTTTCACTGGCAGGTTTCGGTCTTGAACTGCGTATGGTGTCGTGTGCTAACTGGTTATGGTCAGTGTTAACAGCAACGTGCTGCCCCCTGCAGGCGGCGCTGCGCTACGTGAAGCCTATTCGATGTCCTGTATCGCTAATGGAGGAACATCTGGACGAAAGAGAGACTCCACCTCTGTCACCAGGAAGGAAACGGTGTCGTCCGCCGCCAAGAGGTAAAAACACACAAATGCAGACGAACTCACGCTTTCCATCACACCCTCAGGAACCCCGAGCATCAATCTGATGATAATGATTTTACTTGTAAGGGTTTGTGGGTTATTTCTGGGTCATTTTTAGGTTGGCTTCATTTTTGTTGTTTGGAAGATGTCTGTATAAATCTGTATGTCTGCTCCTCGTCTCACCGATGATTTTTCTTCACAGCACTTTGATTTCATCCCCCAGAGTATCTGCAGACCAGATCAGATAAATCTGCTTGATGTAGTTCATATTATCAATGACTGCTGTTCTGACTCATGTTGTCTGGGACATGAGCCGAGTGCTCTTACCTATCCAACATAAACCTGTGGAGTCAGTCATCTTAGGTTGAGTCAGTGCCGTAAATACAGTTAAGTACTAGCTCTGCCAACTGGCTCTCATTCACTGGGATTATTAAGTAGAACTCAGTAGAACCAGTAGAGCTGCAGTGGCAGTTTCTGGTGTATCAAGGTCTGGGTCTTGTCCCACAGTGGAGGAGAATCAGTAGTAGTTCAGTAGAAACAGTAGAATCAGTAGAAATACAGTAGCATTAGCAGGATCAGTGTGTTCTGGTCTCTCACAGTCCTGGTTTTGTCCACAGTGGAGCAGACAGGAAGAAGGCGGTCAGCAGCCAGCGGTCTCAGATGGATTTCGGTGGTTTGAATCACTGCAGTAAACACAGTAGAGTCAGTAGAAACACAGTAGAATCAGTTGATGTAGAGTAGAACCAGTAGAAACAGTATAACCAGTAGTTTGTGGTCTCTCATGGTCCTGGTTTTGTCTACAGTGGAGCAGACAAGAAGACCAGCAGCCAGCGGTCTCTGATGGAGGAGATCCAGGAGCGAGAGGAGCCTCCTCGCCCAAAGGACCTGTCCCCTTCTCCCTCTTCTCCCCACCCTCCCCAGACCCCTCAGACCCCCCAGAGACTGGCCCAGTCCGCTGACAGCAGTAAAGGCCACGCCCCTCCCAAAAGGTTTTACTTTAGCCCCGTTTCCACCAAGCAGTCCAGTTCAGTTCGTTACACATTAGAACGGTTCGCATTTCCATTGTAGAAAGATGCGGATGTACAAGTAAAACCACTCAACTGTGTTCACTTTCTTTCGTTACCCTTCTGTTGAGGTGCCCAGCACCCTGATCCGGTACTGAAAGGTGGAGTTAAAACACTGATCACTGATTGGTTAGAGAGACTCAGAGCAACCGGAGTCATCTTGTCGTCTGTACTCTGATGTAGGATTTCCAAAGTCTGTTAGAGAGTGTCGCTTCATAGATGCTGCAGCTTCTCAACACCAAGATAAATCTTGTCTGTTGTTTCCCAACTGCTGGAAAAGTGAAAGGGGTTGGCCCGAAGCCCCGGTAAGAATCCCAGCTACATTTAAGAGTACTCTGCAGTGGAAACACAAAACAGATTGAGGGTTTAGGTACATGAAGGCATGGGTTAGGTACAGGTTTCAACGGTACTATACTGAAAGTGTTTGGTGGAAACGCGGCGTTTATAATCTGTCGGCTGCATCTAACCTCACTTCTTGCTGACGCTGCTCTGACATCACTCTGTTAGTGTTTACTAACCCCAACCTGAGGACGCACAGTCTGCCCGCTACTGAGTACCTGACCAACTCAGGTAGAGTTTATCAGCCTCTATGATAAACTCTACAGATCCCGCAGATCCCGGAGCTTCCTGGGGCATCTAGGCTCTCCAGAAGGTGTCAGGAAGGTCCGATTCCTGGACATATCTGAAGCCTCCTGGAGATCTGGGAGTCTCCTGAGACCTCCCACAGATCCTCTTACTGTTTGCTGTTACAAAGCTTGGGCTGAGATGTGTGTGTTTTATCCAAACTACTGCCATTTTCTCCTCCAACCTTCTCCTGTGGACCCCCTCCTCCTCCAGTAGACCTCATCTGCTCTGCCCGGACTTTCCTGAGAACTGAGATCCTATAGCTTCCTGAGGCTTTTTGGGAATGCTGAAGCCTCCTGACTCCTCATCCTCTCTGTCTTCTCTTTACTCTTTGCTGGTAGAAAGCTCAGGCTGGGCTGCGTGTGTTTTATAAAACCTACTAACCTGTTCTCCTCCCAGCTTCACCTGAGGACCTCATCCTCTACCTCCTCCTCTTCCAGCAGGCCTTTTGCAGCCTGTGGCTTAGGTTTCTGATGTGTCTCAGCTCACTAACCTCTTCTTGGTCACGTGTTTTACTCTGAGTCATTGAGATTTCTATCCACAGAATCACAAACTGAATCTGCAGCTCTTTGAACTAAACCATCACTTTAAATTGATGACATATATGTGACAGTTTGTTGGTAAAAGCAGGATAATGGGGAACATGAAGGTTTGAACCACATTTCATCACAATCCATCCAATAGTTGTTGAGATATTTCCATCTGGACCAATAAGAAGCCATTTGGTGGTCGTCATATGACCCAGATCTGGTTCCTGCACTCAGGGTTTCACCTGGACTTCCCTTCACTTGTCCCTTGGTCCAGAGTGATATATGTGAAAAACCACCAGTCACATTGTCCTGAAATGTCCTTAAAACTCTAGATTTTAATGACCCTATGGCTCAAATTGTCTTTCTCTAACGCCATCCTGAGGACAGACTTTTCCAGTCCAACAACAGGCCGACAAGAATCTGTTATTTGTCATTTATGTGCAACACATGATGCACATCGACACAGACACTTGGCTAAATCAGAGAGAGAGGAAGACACAGAATTCTTTTATTAAGCTGCATTGGAAACTAATCTGACTCAAGCCTGAAGCTTTACGCAGCAAAGCGGTCGGACTTACTCACGACCCGACCCGAAGCGGCTCGTCCAGTCAGGAATTGTTACCAGTGGCATCAACACCCAAAACACTGAAAGGATACTCTGTTCATCAGTCATGTTTACAGGCTTCAAAACTACACATCAATCTATAATCAATAAAAAAAAAGCTCAGCAAAGATTCGGTCAAACACATTAAACTGATCTGGAGATAAATCAGAATGAATCTCAGTGGCTCACCGTGACTTCCTCCTCCTCCTCCTCCTCATTATCCCCTGGTATTACTGCAGTACTGTAATACTGTGTGTGTGTGTCCATGTGTGTTCAGGGGACCCAGTGTGAAGCGATCCTCAGGTATGGAGCGTTCTCAGAGCAGCACCTGGGACACGTCAGAGGAAAACAGGAACAAACTGGTGAAAGCTGCGTCCACCTCGAAACTGCTCTCCAAAGTGGTCAAGAACGCTGAGAGGTACATACACATATATACTATATACACACAAATATATATATTCTGTGGTATAGGTGAGGTATACACACATATGTACTGTATACATATGTATACACTGACAGATCGATCGATCGAGTCTTTTTAATCGATTGACATTTTGTGTTCGTCTGCTTCTTTTCAGACACAAAGACCCGGTGGTCAGTCAAGGTAAATATTTTCCCATCATCTTAATCATGAACGTACCATCGTCGTCGTCATGGTCATCATTATCATCATCATGGTCATCATCATCATCATCATCATCATCATCATCATCATCATCATCATCATCATCATCATGTGAACAGCCAGTAGGAAGCCAGCAACACAGCTTCTAAGACATTTTAAAGAATTTCAGGAATCCTCTTGGGTTTCCTCGAGTTTTTAAGTTTTGTTTTCCTGTAATGACTCTGAGTGACTGGTATGATGAAGATGATGATGATGATGATGATGATGATGATGATGTTGCAGCTCAGTGGTCTGTACCACGAAGCCAGATTGGTTTGTTATCCAGCTCTCTTTTGGCCTAACTCGGCGTAGATCACCACGGTAGCAGGTTAATTTCAGATTATCAGCAGCTCGACTGCTGACCAATCAGATGACTGAAAACATAGTGACAACCGGAGCCTGGCAGGGACAAAAGAGATTAGAATAAAATGATACAAAATGAAGAGAAATAGATATTTCTATGACTCCGCAGAAACAGTTTTAGGTTAATTTGTAATCTGCAAATCAAAACATCCTCTGGTCTAAAGACATTTCTGGTAATTCACGCCTTCATCTTACTTTTACTAGTTGGAAATTATTTGTTGTGTTTCTGTAGCTTCCAGTTTTCCTGACACTTCCTGTTGCTCCCACAGGTATCACATTTCATCTCATTGCGCAGAGAGTTTTCATTCATGGCTCTGACGATGTTTTAGAATTAACACGACTAGAAAACTCATCGATGTCAGGACAGGAAGTCAAACCGGCTTCGTGCTGCAGACCCGAGTCTCTCTGCTCCTTGTGGTTTGTGTTGTTTGTGTTCTTGTTATTGTTGTTTGTGTTGTTGAGTGACAATGTCTTTGTCTCAAACCAGCCAAAATGTCAACCCGAGAGAAAAACAGCCAAGCTGGTAAGTCCTCGTGAGTTTGAGTTAGCTAGCAGGCTGACAACAGGCTAACATGCTAACAGTAGCTGAATTAGCACTTCCTGCTTCTGCTCTGGACCAATCGCATCTCTCTCTCTGCTTTATGTCATCAGCTGTGCTCACCTACCTGCTCTCCCTCCTTCAGCCCGACCAGGTGATAGCACACCTGTCTGTGGCTCCACCCCCTGCTCTCCTTTACCTCCATAGAAGGTCGAAGAGGTGTTACCTGAAATTTCTAGAACGCCCCCACCTAAATGTAAAGCATGTCATTGGATGCTGCTGTCAGCCTCACAATGATTGACAGATCCTTTAAGATGAACTTCATCTGGGACGTTCATGTTTGTTTCTAGACGTCATTCTGTGGAGGTAAACGACGACACAGCAGGTGTTTCTGTCTGATCTGCGTCACCTGCACGGCGTCAGTGCTTCCTCACCTGTCCCTCACCCGTCTGTCTGACTGATGTTTGAGGCCTCAGCTTGTTTCATAAGATGAGAAGCTGTTCGATGATCTGCACACAGTTTGAAGCGCTGACACTGGTTTTAGGGTTTAAGGATCCTGATTAAACATGTTTATGTGTTCAGGTTAAAACGTTTTTCTGAGTGAATGGTAACATTTCAGCTCAGTTAAAGAAGACATGTTGCCATCCTGATCACAGTCTTTTATTTAGAGTCTTGCATCTTATAATATTAATTAACTCCAAACTAATTCCAGTTCAGTGTTTGTGTTTGTTTCCTAATGAATGAATCTTTCCCCTGCAACATGTGGTCATCTCTCTGCACATGTGTGCCTTTTCAGAGGGGAACCACATCAAGATGTTCATGCGCGGTCGACCGATCACCATGTTCATCCCTTCAGACGTGGAAAACTACGAGGACGTTCGCACTGAACTTCCTTCAGAAAGACTCAAGCTGGAATGGGTGTATCCTTCAGCCTGTGCACGGCGGGCTCCAGGACGAGTTGTAGTAATGCTAAATAATGACGATCAATCGTTTTAAAGCGCTGGATGACCAGATCCGGAGACATGCGTGTCGTCTGCATATAGCATTAACAACAATGTGTTCACAGATGATGAGACACAATACAAAGGTTGAATGTCCAGGTGTTTTCCAGGTGCTTCCTTGACTCCCCGCAGGTACGGTTACCGCGGCAGAGACTGCAGAGCGAACATTTACCTCCTTCCAACGGGAGAGATCGTTTACTTCATCGCCTCCGTCGTCGCTTTGTTTAACTACGAAGAACGAACTCAGAGACATTACCTCGGACACACCGACTGTGTCAAGTGGTGAGAAAACACTTGCGTCGAAATCATCTGCTGCTCTCCTATTGGCTGGTTTGTGGTGACAGGTAACAACATCTGTGTGGCTCTCTCCGTCAGTTTGGCCATCCATCCCGATAAGATCCGGATCGCCACAGGACAGATTGCGGGAGTGGACAAAGACGGACGGGTGAGGTCAAAAACACTTCTGACTGAACTGAATCTGTTGGCTGACGACGATGATGATGATGCTGATGATAATGATGATGCTGATGATGATGATGTCGTCGATGATGTCCTGTTTGCTTTCAGGCGCTGCAGCCTCACGTTCGTATCTGGGACAGCGTCAGTCTGTCCACTCTGCAGGTTGTCGGTTTGGGAACATTTGAGCGAGGCGTCGGCTCTCTGGCTTTCTCCAAAGCTGTGAGTATATCCCAGGTGCATCATGGGAACTGTAGTACTGTGTAACACAAGGAGCACACTGCTCAGATCTTTGTTGCTGAAGGACTTTGTCATGTATCTGTCTCACATCATGTCTCGGTATCTGTCTCACATCATGTCTCGGTATCTGTCTCTGTATCTGTCTCACGTCATGTCTCTGCCTGTCTTTCAGGACTCTGGTCAGCACCTGAGTGTTATTGACGACTGTAACGATCACATGTTAACAGTTTGGGATTGGCAGAAGAAGTCAAAGATTGCAGAGATCAAGGTGAACTCTCACTCTGCATCAGAAACGTTGTGCAGTGTTAAATTCAGAATCGTGTTTTTAGAATTACGTCTATAACAGTGTTTTAGCTGGTTCTGACCGAGTGAAACCGTTTCAGACCACTAATGAGGTGGTCCTGGTCGTGGAGTTCCACCCCACAGACCCCAACACCATTGTCACCTGTGGAAAGTCCCACATCTTCTTCTGGACCTGGACTGGGAACTCGCTGGCTCGTAAACAGGGAATCTTTGGGGTGAGGAGACACTTTTATTTTTCTGGTTCTTTGATTTCGATTTTTAATAAACAGATGAAAAGATGGAGATGATTGATGCAGCTGTTGATTTTTGTCAATTCTTTGAGGCTTTCTGTCTGAATTTTTACATCAGTTATAGTAAAAGTAGAAAAACATCACGCTGACAAAAAACTACAGATCATCTGGGAAAATAAAGGCTCCTGTTTGTTAAAGAATCTGACCTGAAGGGTTAAATCGACAAGAAGATGAATGACGTTTGGTGCAGCAGAGGCCGAAACAAAGTCAAGTGAGGAATTTGATCTGCAGACAAACAGGAAGCTCCACCTGGCTGAACACAAAGGAACAAACCTCCAGATCTGATTTTTTACACTCAAAGTACTGCGATTACAAAAACCTGCAGCTGCAGTTTGTTTCCAGCCTGTCAGACTGTTTCAGATCAAGCAGATTTCAGCAGAATGAAGTGTGAAAAACAAAGTGCTCAGCTGAACGTGTGGTGAACAGTGGGACACTTTAATGTCACACTGGTTCAGTGTTAATACACAGTATTACATTCATGTCAGTGTGCATGTATTACAGTAATATGTCCATTTTTGACTGTCTGCCTCTGTCTGACTGGGCTTTAGTAGTCCTGGTCTTCCTCTGATCCGGTTTCTTGTGTTTTCAGAAATACGAGAAGCCAAAGTTTGTTCAGTGCCTGGCCTTCCTGAGCACTGGGGACATCCTGACCGGAGACTCTGGAGGATTCCTGCTGGTCTGGACCAGGAGTTCAGCAGAGACCCCCACCGGGAAGGGACCCAGAGGTGAAGAAAGAGTGATTTACTGTTCTTCAGTGAGACGTTACATCGCAGCTGATGTGTGTGTGTAAGAGCTGCGTTTAGTCAGAGACATCACACGGCTGTGATTGGTCAGTTAGGGCTGGCCTTGTTGCTGATAGTTACGAGTGAAGACATCATGAAGGAAGACTCGGTTATAAACTGGATATAAATATATAAAAAGCTCTTTCTCACAGTGAGTGAAGGCACGTATCTGTACGTCAGCCATAGCTGTTATCCCGTCCTCCTGCGGTGTTCCTGTCAGCGCTTCAGGCAGGTGACAAACTGGGAGTGACTGACAGATTCTTAATTGTTCCATCATCGCTGTCAAACATTTAATATACTCACAGGAAATTTAATGTGTTTTCTGTAGTCACAGAAACAAAAACAAGCTGCACAGCACGTACCTGCAAACACGCCCGATTACTCTTTGTGCCAGAATAAACTGCAGGATCTGACCTGAGCTCAGTTTAACGCTGTGAAGAAAAACCACAGAAGAACACGAAGGGAGGTGTGTGTGTGTGTGTTGGCCCAGTTTCAGTAATGGTTTTAGAGACATGCTGTTAAACTGGTTTCAAGAGGAGCGATGCCAGAAATTAAACGTTTTTCTGCTGAAGTTCTGCACTGGAGTCAGATCAGGTTCAGCCAAACACCCACAGATCTGTTCATGTTCAGTGTCTGACAGAAACAAAGATCAGATCAGTGTTACACACGGAGCTTTAAAGAAGTGAAAGAGTTCATGTCGTAAACACACCCAACAAACGAAAGTCTGAGTCCAGCAGCAGATTTGTTTGAACAGGAAGGAGAAGTGTTTTCAGAGGAAACCTGAAGAAACACCAAGTGTTCTCTGTGTGATCTGCTGCCTCCTGCTGGCTGCTGCGGGAAGTGCACCTGAAGATTCACACGAGGGTGAAGATTCTCACTCGATCAGGTCACGATGCTTCTAAGAGCTGTCCAAAGGCGCCAAACGCAGCGTCACTGAAACATGTAGAATACCATGTTTAGTTTCTCCTCAGTGGACTCGAGGCATCTCCAACAACCACACACGCTTTAACTTTAAACACTATTTAATTTGTTGTCATAAAAATATCACAAGATGTTAAAATCCATGTTGTTTTCTCCTGTCGGGAAACTTCCCTTTCATTCCTCCATCTGTACAAGCAGCACGGTTCGGCAGGCGACAGGTGTGGCTCACTTGTGTGCGCGTGTGTGTGCAGCATTTCAGATCAGTCGGCAGGTCAAAGGTCACGAGGGCAGCGTGTTCTGTATGTGTGAGATGAGGAGCGGCACTCTGCTGACTGGAGGAGGAAAAGACCGAAAAATCATCCTGTGGGACCACGAGCTGCGAGCCGACCGTGACATCGAGGTCACACACACACACACACACACACACACACACACACACACACACACCAAACCATGTTCAGTTTCTGTCTTCAGTCAGTCAGGTTGTATGTTGATCCTTCAGTAAAGACACTAATGTACACTGAGAAAATACTCCACTACCAGTGTAAAGTCCTGCATTCAGATCCTTACTGAAGTAAAAGTACTCATGTTGCAGTAAACATGACAGACATGCTCCCTGTGTGTGTTTTTCTCTTCTATCTGCTGTTTATGGATTAACAAATGTGGAGTAATAAGTATAATATATATTTCTGAGAAGCAGTGAACTAGAAGTATAAAGTAGGAAAGTACAGGTACCTCAAATTTGGGCTTAAGTACAATATTTAAACAAATGTACCCATCAGTGTTACTGTTTTCATGTTGCACATCAGGCAAGGTCACATGACTGAGGTCACATGACTGTTTGTGTTCACAGGTCCCGGATCAGTACGGAACCATCAGAGCCGTGTCTGAGGGGAAGGGGGAAGAGTTTCTGGTCGGGACGTCTCGTAACTTCATCCTGAGAGGAACCTTCAATGACGGCTTCCTGGTGGAGGTCCAGGTGAGACCACATGACATCATCATGACATCATCATGATGCAATGTGTTCAGGCTCTCAGTATCTTGGTGTTTTGATGTGTTCAGGCTCACAGTATCCTTGTGATGTGTTAAGGCTCTCAGTATCTTTGAGTTGTGATGTGTTCCAGCTCTCTGTGTCTTGGTGTTGTGATGTGTTCAGGCTCTCAGTATCTTGGTGTTTTGATGTGTTCAGGCTCTCAGTATCTTGGTGTTTTGATGTGTTCAGACTCTCAGTATCCTTGTGTTGTGATGTGTTCAGGCTCACAGTATCCTTGTGATGTGTTCAGGCTCTCAGTTTCTTTGAGTTGTGATGTGTTCAGGCTCTCAATATCCTTGTGTTGTGATGTGTTCAGGCTCTCTGTGTCTTGGTGTTGTGATGTGTTCAGGCTCTCTGTGTCTTGGTGTTGTGATGTGTTCAGGCTCTCAGTATCTTGGTGTTGTGATGTGTTCAGGCTCACAGTATCTTGGTGTTTTGATGTGTTCAGGCTCTCAGTATCCTTGTGTTGTGATGTGTTCAGGCTCTCAGTATCTTGGTGTTGTGATGTGTTCAGGGTCACACAGACGAGCTGTGGGGCTTGGCGTCTCATCCGTCCAAACAGATGTTTCTGACCTGCGCTCAGGACCGGCTGGTCTGCCTCTGGAACTCGGTGGATCACAGTCTTCAATGGAGCCGCATGCTGGAGGTGAGTTGGGGGGGTCACTGACTGACAGCTGATTGGTGTGTTCAATATTTATGGCGCATTGACAGATGATTGACACCTCTGTCTCTCCCTCAGGAACATGGACACTGTGCGGACTTCCATCCCAGCGGAGCCGTGGTTGCCATTGGAACACACTCAGGAAAGTCAGTACAGATCATTTATAGATGTATAACCCCGCACGGCTCTACAGATCTGATCTGCTCATAGTTAGTTGATCTGCAGGGACGTCACGGTCTAGAGTTTGGCGATTGGATGAATATATTTTGGCAGAGTCCATTTCCAGCTGTGTTTTTTAAGACACAAGGATGCTTCCGATATGAAACCTCGTCCTTTGGCTACAGATTCTACGTTTATATGCAAGTTCATGGTCTAACTGGTTTACCTGTCTCAGGTGGTACGTTCTGGACGCCGAGACCATGGACCTGGTGGCGATCCACACCGACGGGAACGAGCAGCTGTCAGTGATGCGCTTCTCTGTCGGTGGGTGGAGTCACGTTAAATCGTCCTGTTTATAAACAAGTTGAAAAAACCGCTGTGAGATAAGTGAACTACATGTCCCAGAATGCTCCTCTCTGTGTGTCTGCAGATGGCACTCTGTTGGCTGTCGGATCTCACGATAATTTCATTTACCTCTACACCGTCTCCGACAGAGGACGCAAGTACAGCCGATACGGGAAGTGCACAGTGAGTCTGTTTGTTGCTTTTACTCGTCATTCATCAGAAACAGAATTTATTCTTCTCCAGTTTTAAATTGTGCTACCTGATGTCATGTTGCGCTGCCATGAGCAGCTGGCGGTTATGGCAGAACCAGGTGTGGTGACGGGGTTAACTTTGATCCGACCCAGAATCAGAGGTCTTTACCTTGAAAATGTCAGATCTCATCAACCGCACACTATAGAAACTATAGACACCTACATGTCCCAGAATGCACTGCTGCTGACAGGCAGTGTGTGTTCAGGTGATGATGATGGTCAGATGTGTTCATGAGGTACCTGAATGTCTCTACAGGGACATTCCAGCTACATCACACACCTGGACTGGTCACCTGACAACAACTTCATCATGTCCAACTCCGGAGACTACGAGATCCTCTACTGTGAGTACTCCCATACTTGATCACGGTACTGCTGTGTAGTTGTACTGTTGTGTACTTGTGTAGTAACAGTTTTGTCTTTTCAGGGGACGTTCCAAACGGTTGTAAGCTGATCAGAAATCGTTCAGAGTGTAAAGACATCGACTGGGCAACGTACACCTGCGTGCTGGGATACCACGTGTTCGGTAAGTACACCTGTGCACCGATACACCTGCGCACCAGTGTGATATTGTGTGTGTATTTTGAAAATGCAGTGTTTTCACAACATGACCAACCCTACATGTCCAAAGGTATGTGGACAGCCTGTCCACATACTTCAGTGGACTTTGGTATGTTTCTCCTGGTTTAGTTCCAGTGAAGGAAAATGTTTTCTGCCAGCTGTGTGTGTTTGTTTGTTCCTGTTTCAATATGAATGTGTGTGTGTGTGTGTGTGTGTGTGTGTGTGTGTGTGTGTGTCATGGTCTGTTAGGTGTGTGGCCTGAAGGTTCAGACGGCACCGACATCAACGCTCTGATCAGATCTCACAACAGGAAGGTTATCGCTCTGGCTGACGACTTCTGCAAAGTTCACCTATTCGCCTACCCATGCTCCACCCCCAAGGTGAGACACACACACACACACACACGTGCGCACACACACACACACACACACACACGTGCACACACACTATCAAACCTTTCTGAACTCTTGAATTCTTATAATCAGATCAGATTATTCTTCTGGTTTCCAAGAGACTGTGAGGGGCCGGACAGTGAGTGACCATCAATAATCAATGATCTGTCTGTGTCTGCAGGCTCCCAGCCATAAGTACAGCGCCCACAGCAGTCATGTGACCAATGTCAGCTTCCTGTATAAAGACAGTCACCTGATCTCCACGGGAGGGAAGGACACCAGCATCATGCAGTGGCGTTTGGTGGAGAAATCTTCGCTCTCTCTCACCGACAGCCTCCTGTCTAACTCCGCCCCCCACCGGGCGGACCCTGTCTTCACTCCGCCTCCACTCACCACAGGCACTCCTAAACAGGAACCCACCCCTCCTCTGACCGCCAACGGGACCCAAGAACCTTCCCCGGACACCCCGCCCCCCACCGAGTTAACCCCGCCCGTCTCTGAATTAACCCCGCCCCGTTCCGAGTCAACCCCGCCCCCCTCGGACAGCACGGTGAGTCTGAAGGACAGCCTGGAGCCGAGCGACGACACGGCCACGCCCAGCGACGAGGGGCTGCCCCCCCTCACCCCCCCCTCATAGACAGAGAAAGCAGGTGTGTGTGTGACTGTTTGGTACAGCTATCTTTGTGAGGACCAAGCAGGGTTTTACATTTTATGAAGACACAAACCTTTAAATGTGCGTTTGTGGGTTCAGATTTAGGATCATTTTAGGATCAGGCTTAGGTTCATTTTAGGATAAGGTTTGGGATTAGACCTGCAGCTCTGATGCTTAAGTGAGAGTTAATACAAAACGATACGCGACTCAAATGTGAAAACACTGACCTGAAACAACACGTTGATCTCAGTCAGCGTGACCTCCACTTTCTGAGGAGATCATCAGCTCTGATGTCCATCCAGAATAAACCCCCAGAAATCCACTTAGAAACCAGAGAAACGACACGCCGTGCCATGTTTTTAAGTTTTCAGTTTTCAGTCATCGTTCTCTGTCTTTCATGGGTACACTGCTAACAGGAGGTGCTAACCGCTAATTTTGTCCAAATGCAAACAAATAGAATGGAGTTCTCAGTGGTCATGGTGTAATGGTAGTGTGAGGGGGCTAGGACCTGCATTCTGTCAATGAGGGTCCTCACAAGTATAGAAGTACATGTGTGTGTGTGTGTGTGTGTGTGTGTGTGTGTGTGTGTGTGGAGACTTGAACGTGGGGCCGCAGAGCTGCATGTTTTTTCTCATCATTCAGATGTTAAAATAAACTTTCCTTCAGTTCGAACAAACATGTAACGTCACAGTTTAAAAACCTGGAGAGTCTGATTTACCTGAGCGGAGACTGGAGGAAGAGCAGTTACTTAACACACACGCACACCTGTCACACCTGGACGTTTACTCTCATCCTTAAAACATGATCTTCGAAATATTAGGTTAAAAAAGAAGAGGGTGTGGAGAAAAAGTGGAAACACCTGAACAAGATACGGGAGACAAAAGATTTAAAGGATGAAAACTGGCAGGTGATACAAGTCTCAGGGTGTCAGGTGACTTTCTCTCCTCCAATGAGAACAGAGCAGTTGAACAGGAAGTGTCGGGGGGGTTAGAGAGAACCTGCAAGCCTTAAACGTCTTTTAGAAACTTGTGTAAAAAAAAAACTTAATCTAATCTTGTTTTATTGGTGAGTTATAATGGAAAAAACCTTTTAACGATTTTTGATTATTGGTTGCTGACAGTTATTGATCAAAGGAATTGTAAAACGAGCTGCAAACTGTAAATTCTCGAAACAGAAACGATGATTAGATTCTTTCATTATTCAACTCGTCTTTGTCGCAGTTTTATTTTGATAAACTCAACACCTGTGAAAAACATTTCACAATAAAAGCCCTCCAGGGAAGGGACGGTGCGACGGAAGGCTTTTAATGTGAAAACTGAAAACCAGAGAGGCTTGAAACTAAAATATGATGGAGGAAATGATGTCTCTCAGTTTCTGGAAGGAAACAATCGCAAACATCTGGTTCAGTGATAGAAAGTTTAAGTCTGTAGATATAAAAGCTTTGAGGTGGACGTTGACTACGAAGGTGCATTTCAGTAATTAGAGCCAATCAGAGCTTCGCATTTTGTTGTCTCAGTTCAGATTAAGGTCTTAAATCTGTCAGTCAAGTTCAGTCTGGTCCAGTCTTAAAGACACAGTTCTTGGACCTACTTCAAGCACCTCTCACCTGAGGCAGGTGAGCTTCGGTCCAGACTGCAGAGAGATCGAGGCTGAAGTTAACTCGCGCTGATAACAGGAAACAGGAAGTAAAGAGGTGGAAACAGGAAGTAAACAGGATGTCAACAGGAAACATGAAGTCAACCTCCAGAGTGAAAACTGTGACTCAGATGTTTTTTGATCATCAGAATCCAGAGTTGACAGAAGTGAGTCCGAGTCAGACGTCGCTCTGACGGAGGATCTGTGTTTGTATATACTGCAGGTATCTGTGTGTATATTTCTGTTCACCACCAGGGGGCAGCAGCTCCCCAGCTACACTGTAAAAATACTCAGCCCCTCTTCACCTTCAACACACACATCTCTCAGCCAATGAGGTCACAGGAAACACGAGATCCTCTCCTCTGATTGGCTGGTTTTCAGTGATCCACTGAATGACTGCTGATGATGTTTGTTTTTTGTCTCTTCTGGACCATTTCTGTTCAAAATGTATTCTGAATGTCATGATGTCATGATGATGTCTTTGGGGGGGAGGGGTACATGTTTTTGCCTTTTAAATACTCTTCATCTTTAATATCTTCATCTTTTCTATGCTTGTCTGTCTGAAGGGCTTGTACAGAGTTCAGGGACTCACCTGGATGATCAGGGAGGGGCAGGGTTATGGGCGGGGCAGGGCGAGTATATGAGGATGTATGGGGGGGCGTGGTCTTGTGGGAGTTTCTGGATTAAAGTGTTTATTTTTCATGGATCAGTAACGACATTGATACATATAATGATGATGACAATGACGATGTTCATGTGACTGTTTTGAGCCAATCATGTCTTCTCTCATGCATTCCTGTCAGACGACAGACTGTACTGAAGATTTCAACAAAAAAATGCAAATAAATGTTTTGAAAACTGACGATTCATCGAATTCTTTTAGCTCAACAGCTTCACACACGCAGCAAGTCCCAAATGTTTCAAGCTCAAAACAAGTTTAACAAATTATCGCTGCTAACAGGCATCAGTTAGCTGCGACACTGCAAGCTACACGAAGTTTAGGGTGCTAAAATCCAAACACTTAAAATAATTATTGCACGTTTTCTGTACAACTCAAGATGTGGACTTTATAAAAGTCCACTAAACCTGGTCACCACATCACATGGTTTGTCCTGTTCGTAGTGCTCTATAAGGACTGGCCTCGCTCTGCTGGTCCTGTACTTACTCAGTACAGGATAAGGCCTGACTGCCTGTCTAGAAATACTCTGTGATCTCTCTGATGAATCATTATAAAG
>NC_135084.1:23902500-23910000 GCF_051107435.1 Chaetodon auriga | reverse complement strand
GAGTCTGCAGCTGATTACAGAGTTCTACTGAAGTCATTTTCTGGAGCTTTAAAGCCTTTTCCTCTGCCGCTTGACTTGCATTCATCGTCTTCTTCACTGTTTTTGTGTGCAGTCGTGTGTTTCCTGTCCAACCGTGACTGGCTGAGAGAGAGAGTGATCCAGTGGATTCAAGAGGAATCTCACGGCCCCTCGGCCAATGATGTCCTGCAAATGTACTTCAAGGTCACAACTTGCAGTTTTACTAACGATGAACTTCATTTAAAACATGAAAAATACTTCTGCGTTCAGTATTTATGAGAACAACTGAATACGACCTTTAAAACGTGTCCGTGTGCTGCAGATGTATGACGACGGGGATTCAGAGCTCGACTCCAAAGAGTTCCTGAACTTCCTGAAACATAATGAGACGGCCCTCAACCTCACGTACTCCGACACCCTGGAGACTAACGTGCTGCTGAGGTACACACACACACACACACACACACACACACACACACACACACACGCAGGCTTTGTAATGAAATCACTGATCGTGTAATCAATGGTTCGCTCTCTCTCCTCAGGTCTCTGTGTGTCGATGCTTTAATAGAGCTGTCGGATGAAAACGCCGACTGGAAGCTGAGTTTGACGGAGTTCATCAACTGTCTGACACCCACCTACCATCCATACGAGAGAAGTAATCACACACACACACGCACGCACGCACACACACAATAACTGAGGCAGGTGTGTCTTTCATCTGTGCCAAATGTCATAAAATGGCAACAACACACAGACATTAAAAACAGTGAAAACATTTAAATCCAGGCTGAATCTGACAAATACATTAAGACACACTTTGTCCAGATTATCACATGAAGTTTGCATTTGCAGTTTAACAGATGTTTATCCTCATTCACCTGTGTGTTTTCTTATGTGTGTGTGTGTGTGTGTGTGTGTGTGTGTGTGTGTGAAGAGTGTGCGCTGGAGGACGAAGTGTTCGAGGACGGAGCTGAAACTCACATGGAGTGTAACAAGTGTGTGTGCGCCTGTGGAAACTGGGTGTGCACCGCTCTGACCTGCAGCGGTGAGGACACATTCACTGAAAAAGACGTCAGAGTTCAGGTTTCCGCTCTGTCGGGGCGTGTTTTCACCTCTGAGGCGTGATCACCTGTGTTTCAGGTGAGCATCAGGTGGAGGCGGACGTTCAGGAAGGAGAAGAAGAAGAAGAAATGACAGAAGAGGAGTGGAGCAGGAGAGTGGCTGAACTTAATGCTTTACAGACGGACAGTCAAGACTGAGCTGCCGCGATGGACAAACGTAATTTATTCTTCGTAACCTGTAATGAGTTTGCTTCAGTCATTACTCAAAGAGGAAGTATTCTCACCTCTGGACTTACTGCTTTAAACACTGACAGAAATATACAGTGTGTTTGTTTTTGGTCTGATGTAAATAAACTGTTAATGACTCAGTTAATTGTTTAAAACATACAAAACTAACAGTGGACATTTAGGGACAAAATACTGGGACAGCGTTTCTCTTTCTCTCAAGTACATCCTGTATGCAGTACTTAGAAGTACCTTTTACCTGTTCCAGGAGGAGAGCTTCGCCATGGTCACACCCACTGCACCTGCACCAGCCAATCAGGAGCCCAGTTTTCTTGAACTACAGATAAGAGGAACATCTCATAGCGTCAGTTTTAAGCATCAGGCTGATTCAAGCTGGTAAATACAGAGAATATTTTTCTAATTTCACGTCACATAATCTGTTTCTCTGCACGACTGTTTGCTGTCTTTAATTTCATGTATGGATTTTTATTGTTTGACATGTTCAAATATGACGAGCTACATGTAAGTCTGGTAATTTTTCATTATTTAAGATTTTAAAAAATCCAGATATTGTTCATTGACTGACTGTTAAAATTGTTTTTAGAAGATGGTCAAACACTCAGGAGGTTGAGTCAGGGTTAATTGTTTCAATGGTAATGAGATATTCTGTGTATTCAGGTTTTTATACACGTGTTGCTCTGATGCAATAAACACTTTATTGAATAAAGACTTTAATAGAAAATGAGAGGCTGATACATGAATTTCATTAGATTGTTTGTTTAATGTTTAACCCAATCTGTATATTATATTATAATAAAAAACAATAAAAAAAAATGCATAATTTTTTTCAGAACAGTACAATAAATAAGAACAGTATCATCACTGCAGCACAGATGTTACAGTTGCACAAGTTTAAGGATTTCTTTTCACAGCGGGTTTAGAGGGTGACGTAAGCACAAACCATCCAATCATCAATAAGGCCTCCAGACAGGCTCCTCCCCCCTCAAAGAAAGACACGCCCCTTCAATGTAATTGGTCAGTGCTGTGACCACGCTGCGGTCCTCCCCTGTGGTTTGGAGCGGTTGGTTCGGTCCGTAGTAGAAGCTGCTCGGCTGGAATGGACCACTGTGAGTCAGCGGAGGGGGAGGAGGAGAAGACAGGTAGGAGCTGTAAGGTGTGGGCTGGGTGGAGTAGGACAAGGCAGGCAGGTGGTACAGTCTGGGACTTGGCGTGAAGGAGGAACTCAGAGAGGTCACCTGACCCAGGAACGACGGCTCATTGGTCCACAGGGAGGAGGAAAAGGATCTACAATCTGGAGTGAGACAACATCAGCAGCTCGCACACAAACATCAGAAACGTGTCAGACTGAGCGTAAAAGTCTGTTCTTGAGCTTGAAAATGGAAGTTTGATACAAAAGAACTTCATTCAAGGTTTTTCCAGAACTTTCCACACTGAAGAAGACCTGATATAAAGTCAAAGGCTCAGGCAAAAAGGTAGTAAGTGGACCTTCAGTCTGGATTATTCACGTTAAAATAACGTCCCTCCTCTGATACCTGACGGTGCAGAGCTGCTGCTGGATGACCTGAACGCCTTCACCTCCTTCTGCCTCTGTCCTGAGAGCGAGACAGAGAAGAAGAAAGTCATGTGACTGAATGCTCAGGTAAGGCCATCGTGGAAGTCCCTGTGCTGTGTACTAACGTCTCGGCAGCCGCTGTCCGTCCACAGTGACCTTGATGGCTCGGTGTAAGGTGGCGATCTGAGGGGGCGACGTCAGCACGTTGATGGAAAGTGTGAAACTCTTGCCTGTAAAAGAACACAAGTGAACACACGAACAGGAAAATTATAGAGGTTTTAAAAGTGATTTAACCACAAACCACGGTTACACAGGATGACCTGATAAAGCAAAGTTTAACAGGCCAAATCAAGTCAGCTCATCTCAAAGGGTCAAAGGGTAGACATGCTGTAAAGACTGCTTGCAAAGCTCTTACGAACTTCTAATTTTGGTTCATATAAGTGAACTTGATATGTCGGAAGGAGGAGGAGAAGTGCTCCTCTCTTCTTTCTGTTGATCCCTCTAACTTTAGGATTATTGTCTGAGTTATAAGGCAGCACCCACCATAGTGGATGGTAGATGACGACACTCAGTGTGTGCACTGTCCAGTGTGGCTGGTTTCTCACCACTGCTGTTGAGCCTCTTTGAAACATCCCATCACAGGCCTCTTAGTCCACCTACCTCTCCCACTGCGGCCTATGAAGCGGAGGTCATTAAAGTGGGCGTAGCCTTGCTTCATGGTTGCTGTGGCGTTGCGCAGCTCAGCGCTGCTGTTGTCTTCGTTGCCGGCCATCACTGTGACAGCCACGCCGTCTGGCACATCGCCGCCCAGGGCAACCACCTGCAGGATGGTGAAAGGTTAGGACTGAATATTAGGGATTAGTGCAGGGTCTGAGGAAATGATCATCCTGGAAGGCTAAACTCAGGGCCAAATGTCCAAATAACTGCTGACCTTTGACATTATGAACAGATAGATAGATAGATAGATAGATAGATAGATAGATGGATGGATGGATGATTCCTCACAGTGAAGGCTCTCGGCAGGGTCTTGTTGCACCTCCAGTGCTGTGGCAGGCTGCTGCAGAGGAAGTTTGGGCTGTCAGTCTGGACCAGGCCTCTGGGTGGCGCTGCGCCGCGCTGGTGGAGGGACCTCACTTCCGGGCCATCCGGTTGACGTTGGGTGGGTGACGGTGTTGGCCTACGCTTCCCCACTGAGTCTGAGAGAGAGCCGCAGATAGACAGAAAGATTTTTCAACCTTTTCTCTATCGTTTGTTATGTGTTTAATATGTTAATAGATTAAATAATATGAAATGAGTGTTGTTATAGGGAGATAACAATTTAGCTAGCACCGTTCATGCTAATTTGGGCAAATTAGCTGTAACGTTAGCAACGTGTTTTCCTACGCCAGTCATTACAGCTGCTAAACCAAAAGTATTTGACAAAACGCTCATAGGATGAGATCCCTCTTCATCTTATTTTCAGAAAAATTAAAACTTAAGTGTTTAAATGTGTGAGAAAGGACGTTTTTACACAGAAAGTGTAGAAAACTACAACTACCAAGGTCGCGCGTGTCCTGGGTGGTAAACGTCATCAAATCGCGCTGAAAACACCAAAAAGCGTCAACTGCAGCAGCAACGGCGTTTCCTTCATCAACTTTGGTGAGTTTTAAATGCTTTTAAGTGCCATTTTCTTCCTCTCTTTTCGTCCCTCTGGCTCTCTGTTTCTCTTCTGTTCCTCCTGTCCGTCTTTTCCTTTTCACTCTTTTCTGCATTGTGTTTGATTCACCGCAGTGTTTGAATAGGAGGGAACTGCGCTGTATTATCATTCAGATTTCACTGCCGGAGGGGAAGTTACTGCGGTCACACCACCTGTCCCCTCTGTATTATTGTGTGTGTGTGTGTGTGTGTGTGTGTGTGTGTGTGTGTGTGTGTGTGTGTGTGTCTGCTTGGACGGTGTTTTGATTTGCCTCAAATCTGTTCTGCTATCTTGTTATTTTAAGCTCTCGGCTCAGCTTCTGTTCTTCACTGCATAGCTGACTGGTTGTGTTTTGTTTAAATGATCCCAAAATGCCAAAGTATACATTACACACTACACTTAGAACGGTGATGGTCTTTTGTTGACATTGACCATTGTGTCTTCATAAAAGTAGGACTCACTGCGGGACTGTAGCATTTGACTGCATTAGTTTTAGCTAGCTGTAGCTAATAAGCATGAATATAAGTTTGAAACTATATTGTCCATATTGTGGAAAATTGTCTTTGGCTTTGCAGCACACAATGTTAAAACAGTTGATGAGAACAAAGGGCAGGAGCACAGCATCAAATAAACAACGTGGTATAAAACATCAATACAGTGAAGACTTAAAAAGGTTAAAGGTTAGCTTAAGGGTACAGTGTGGAATAGTTGGTCAAATGTTGATCTTGATGTTATTCAGCTTAGTGATACACAGCATTTGCTATCTGGTTAGAAAGCTATAGATATACATGTGGTGTGATGGTGAAGTCTGATTTAATAATTTTAATTTAAATTCCTAATTTAATGCCTCTTTGTTTTGTTCGCGTCGTTAGGTGGATGTGGTTATGAGCAGTCCGATGGCCGGCTCCGCCGCCTCAGGTTCTAAAGACCGTCCAGTTTCCAGGACCAGTTTCATTCCAGAGCTGCAGAGCATGATGTAAGACACACACACACACACACACACACACACACACACACAGGAGACTCACCCCAGTACAGCATCGGGCTGCTGCTGCTGCCGCTGCTGAACAGACTGTTTGAAGCCATAGAAACCTGTTTAACAAAAGACAAAACCACAATAAGCACCCTGTGAAGTGTTTCGGCTAATGATACAGAAACAGCGTCCAAAAAAAACTAAAACACAGGATGTCTTCATGATGATACATCATAAAAAACACTCGTGCGTTATCAAAAACAAACATTATTTGCTTGTTTCCTTGCTAAAGTGTAAGCTTAGACATGAAAGTTATTACAAGCTAAACATTAGATAAAATAAAAGGGAAACATTTGATTGCTGGCAAACCTCTTTATGATTGGACAGTGAGACAGTGATTAACATAAAGTCTCACTGAAATGGACGGACGCTTTTTGCTTAAATGTGTGTGGTGGAGCTGAAATGACTTGTTGGTTATTCGATGAGTTGATGGAAAATTAATCAGCAACTAGTTTGATGGTCTATGATCATATTTAGGTGAAAATCAGGTAATATTTCTAAGTTCCAGTTTTTCAACTGTGAGGATTTTCGTTGTCTCTGGTGGCAGTAAACTGAAAGTTTTTGGACTGTTGGACGGTCAAAACACGCCGTGGGGAGACGTCCTCCTGGGCTTCTCACCATTCTCTTACATTTTATAGCAAGCAATTATTTGCTTTGTTGAGGAAATAATTGGCAGATTAATCAATGAAACTTTGCAGCAGAGGAAATGCCAAAAAAATGGTGCGACGTTTAGCACAAAGATAAAGTAAATTTCCTGAATCATAATCATTTTTCTGCCACAAATGACGTCTTTCTGTGGCTTTTTCAAAGGCAGTCACATGCGTGTTGTGTCCTCTCATTACTGTGTGTGTGTGTGTGTGTGTGTGTGTGTGTGTGTGTGTGTGTGTGTGTGTGTGTGTGTTTTGGGGTACTCACCTTGTGTTGTGTGTGAGCTGCAGAGAGATGGTGTTGGTGGTCAGAGAGGCTGAAACCCAAATAAACCTCAAAAACCTAAAACCAGCAGTCAGCCTGAAGCCAACCTCTGAACCTGAGACCAACCTGCCCACAACCCCAAACCAAAGCCAGTCTCACCTGTGTGATTGGCAGCTGCACCCAGCCAATCACAGCACAGATTGTGGGGAGTTATATAGTCAACGGCGGGGGGGTGAGGGTCTGGTGTTTGGTTTGTATGTGACAGAGAAAGAATAGATGGAGAGATGGAGGGAAAGAGAAGAAATGAGAGAAGGAAAGAGCGTCAGGATGTGGGTTTAGGTTCGGCTGCCGTCGTGGAAGTGGCTTCACTGGATGCAAATCGAGCTTTGACCAAAGTGTGTATGTGTGTGTGTGTGTGTGTGTGTGTGTGTGTGTGTGTGTGTGTGTGTGTGTTTGTTTATTCGAACGTGCAGGCTCTCGTCTTTCTGCTCATGGATTTAACTTCAGGTCTGGGGTTAGAGTCGAAGTGATCAAAGTTTCAGTACCAGACCCTAAATAAAACTTTTCTTCAGCCTTTCTAAACACATTTTTCCACAAAAGTGTGTTTTTTAATTTAACAAAAGGAGAGAAATCTCACAAATGATTATTTTCATTATTGAATAATCTGTCAATATCTCCATGATTAATAGAGGAATTGTTTAGTGTGTAAAATGTCAAAAACTTGTGAAAAATGCTTGTCACAGGTTCCCAGAGCACAAAGCGACGTCTTCACATCGTTTCTTTGGTCCAAAGACTCTTCATTTACTGTTAAAAACGACAAAGAAAAACAGCCGATTCTTACTGGAACCGGCAAACATTTTTACTTAAAAAAAAAAAAGACTGAAACCATCAATCGATTACCAAAATAGTTTGCGTTTAATTTACTTTCGATCGACTAATCCGTGCTGCTCTAAAACACTGAACATAAGCAGCATTCGAGAACTTTAGCTGAATAAGATGT